>NW_028010378.1:0-858 GCF_054177405.1 Leptonychotes weddellii | reverse complement strand
AAGAATTCCTGCCTGTCACAAAAGCTAACTAAGCTCAGTTAACTTCATTCATTCGTGTGTTCAGTAAGTATTTTGAGTGCCTGCTATGTGCCTTGGTTGTAGAGATGATTATTTTTAAAACATACAGGGACTTGGAAAACTTGACCCTCGTGGAGCTTACCTTCCAACAGGGATGGGAGTTGAGAGAAACGGATAAACAAATAATGCAGTAAAGGACAACAGAAAGTATCAGGAGATGAGAGTTCTCATTTTAAAGACAGGGGTCAAGTAAAGCCTCGCTGAGACCAAAAAACTTCAAATGTACAGGAGTAAGATATGTGGGATGGCACGTGCAAAGGCCCTGAGGTGGGAGTGAGCTTGGCATATTGAAGAAACAGCCAAGAAGCAAGCCAACGCAGACTGATCAGAGGTGCAGGGAAGGTTGCTGCAGCGATGGGTGAGAAGCAAGCCCCAAGCCAGAGCACCTCCATCACGGTCAAGAGCAGCAGGGAAGCCAGGGGCAGTTCGAGAGTGCTTTCCCCTGGAGCTGCCCTACCAAGAAAGATGGCCAGCAGCCAGCCCCCAGCGCCCTCTCCCGGGGGGGAAAGGAGAGAGGGGCAACCATGTTTACGGTGATCCCAGAGGGAAGTTGAGGCTGGCCTTGGACATCCGGAATGGTCAGAATAAAGACACATCCCTTGGTCTTGGAGGCATCTCTCAAGTGTCAGAGTGTGCTCTAGGGGCATCCCAGCCGACTGAGAACATAAGGACCTCTACATTAGAAGTATTCCCAGAGACCTAATCTGTCACTGTGGAGGCAAGCAACAACAGAGAAGACCCACGCGGCAGCCGATGATGCAGGACAAAGTGTGGACTTGG
>NW_028010377.1:0-858 GCF_054177405.1 Leptonychotes weddellii | reverse complement strand
TAAAAGTTGGGTATTCATCCTTTTTGATGGCTGAGTAATATTCCATTGTATATATGGACAATTTCTTTTTTCTCCATTCATCTGTTGAAGGGCATCTAGGCTTCTCCCACAGTTTGGCTATTGTGCAAATTGCAGCTATAAACATTGGGGCGCAGGTGCTCCTTCTTTTCACTACATCTGTTTGGTTGGGGTAAATACCTAGTAGTGCAATTGCTGGGTCATGGGGTAGCCCTATTTTTCACTTCTTGAGGAAACTGCATACTGTTTTCCAGAGTCACTCTATCAGCTTGCATTCCCACCAAAGTGTAACAGGGTTCCCCTTTCTCCACATCTTCGCCAACATTTGCTGTCTTGTTAATTTTTGCCATTATACCTAGTGTATGGTGGTATCTCATTGTGGTTTGGTTTGTATATCCCTGATGGCAAGTGATGTGGAGTATTTTTTCATGTGTCTATTAGCCATTTGTATGTCTTCTTTGGAGAAGTGTCTGTTCATGTGTGCTGCCCATTTCTTGACTGCATTATTTGCTTTTGGAGTGTTGAGTTTGATGAGTTCTTTATTGATCTTGGAGACCAGCCTCTTATCTGTAATGTCATTTGCAAATATCTTCTCCCATTCTGAAGTTTGCCTTTTAGTTTTGTTAACAGTTTGCTTTGCCGTCCAGAAGTTTTTATCTTGATGATGTCCAAATACTTCATTTTTGCTTTTGTTTCCCTTGCCATTAGGGATATATCTTGTAAGAAGTTGCTGTGGCCAAGTTTGAAGAGGTTACTTCCTGGGTTCCTGTTTAGGGTTTTGGTGGATTCCTGTCTCACATTTATGTCCTTCATCCATTTTAAGTTCATCTTTTGTATGGT
>NW_028010376.1:0-858 GCF_054177405.1 Leptonychotes weddellii | reverse complement strand
TCAGCTCTATTACTCTAATACACCCCTGTATAACTCTTCTAATTTGATTTAAGAGTAACAAAGATGAAGAATCAAATAAATCACACTCCTTGCATTACCTTGGACTATTTTCTAACTGCTCCTAACAAAATTCATGTGGTTTTTAAATGACTTATTTTAATTTAAAACAAGCCAGAAATATTGCTTATAGTTTATAATATGTATTTATGACCTTGAACCTTTATATATAAAAATTCACCATTCATTCAATTTATCATATTATGTTTTAGTTTATACTATGTTCATGAGTTATGATAAAATGTGTACCCTTAATTTTTAAAAAAAATATTTATTTAGGGGTGCCAGGGTGGCTCAGTTGGTTAAGCATCTGCCTTCAGCTCAGGTCATGATCCCAGGATCCTGGGCTAGAGCCCCATGCCGGATTCCCTGCTCGGTGGGGAGCCTGCTTCTCTCTCTTCCTCTGCTGCTCCCCCTGCTTGTGGTCTCTTGGGCTCTCTCTGTCAAATAAATAAATAAAATCTTTAAAAAATACATTTATTTATTTTAGAGATGAGAGAGAGAGCACGAGCAGGAGGAGCAGAGGGAGAGGGAGAGAGAATCTCAAGCAGACTATGCTGAGCTCAGAGCCTGACTGTGGGGCTGATCTCATGACTCTGAGATCACAACCTGAGACAAAACCAAGAGTCAGACACCGACCTACTGTACCGCCCAGGCACTTGTATATCTTTAATTAAACAAATATTATTATATATACTTTCAATAAAAATTAGTAAATGTAAACAATAGTATTTTAGTATTGATTTTACTAAATCAATTTTGCTTCAGATAATATCTTTTTATTTATTTATTTATTTATTT
>NW_028010375.1:0-858 GCF_054177405.1 Leptonychotes weddellii | reverse complement strand
TGCACAAACAATGAATCATGGAACACTTCATCTAAAACTAATGATGTAATGTATGGGGATTAACATAAGAATAAAAAAAAAAATATATGGTCCGTTTCTTTGTATGTGGAAGGCAAGGCGTAGACGATGGAGTCTGGCCAAGGCCCACCAGCTGCCAGGAAGCAGACCAAGGCTAGTCTGACTCTGAAGTCTGTGTTCCTGGTCACGATGAAGCACGTGTGACCGTGACCGCTGTTATACACTCAGGGAAGAGGACCAAGAGGGGAGGCCCAGGCCACAACACCAACCACAAAGCTCAGGTAGTTCCGGAAGACGGATGGAAACCAACAGCATCTACTCAACCCTCCCCAGCATGTCCCGCAGCACCCGCCCCCCCCAGCCCAGCCCCGTGACTCCAGCTGGCTTCCCTGGTGGGTTTAATTCTAAAGACTTTCGAAGCCTTTACCTGGTTGTAATGGAAATAATTCCTGGCATGGCTTCCCCAGTCAAAGGCTTGAAACTTCTGGAATTTAATAAGCTAAAAAGAAGATAATTTGGGGGAACATATTATCTGACACAGAAGTTTGAGAAAGCCTCACAGGTGGCTAGTTAGCTGTATCCTCAGAAGTCCCATTTTACACTGTACCCAGATTTACTCCTTATTTCCAGTGTAATTTAAAATAAAATGGCATGGTGGGGGGGGCGGGGCGCCTGGGTGGCTCAGTCTGTCAAGAGTCCAATGCTTGACTTCAGTTCAGGTCATGATCTCAGGGTTGTGAGATTGAGCCCCATTTCAGGCTCCCTGCTCAGTGGGGAACCTGCCTGTCCCTCTCCCGTGCTGCCCCCTGCTGGTGCTTTCTCTCTCTCGCTCTCTCAAAT
>NW_028010374.1:0-858 GCF_054177405.1 Leptonychotes weddellii | reverse complement strand
GCAACTAATGAATTGTTGAACACAACATCAAAAATTAATGATGTACTATATGCTGGCTAATTGAACATAATAATAAAAAAATATTAAAAAAAGAAAAAAAAAGAGTTGTGCAGTAAATAAAAAATCAACTGCCATTCAAATCGATAGCTATTTTTACATGCTTTTAACAATGGAAGTACCATTTTACATCAGCAAATGCCTTGTAACAAGACAGTAGTTCTACCTCTCTCACAAAGTCTAAAGAATAATGCTTTAAATACATTGTGAAAGCATTTCTAAGAAAACAAATTAATATTACTTACTATAACTTACTTGATCCAATCTAAGACACTATGATAATATATGTCATTATGTTAGGTCTCACGAAGACAAAAATGTTGCCAAACCATGACATGCCATTGATTATATGATACATCCTGTTTTCAGAATTGTTAACATGAGAAAAAATACCTATCTAGAATTCATGAAATACTATAGAATTATCTCTTTTTTGTGGCTAGACTAAGATCTATATTCTATTTCTTTACTAAAAAATGAGACAAATGATAAACACTATAATTTATAGTACTTTTGCAAGATAAGGCATTAATCTCATCACACAACAATAGCAACAAAAACTAATCATCACCTTTTTTTCCCCTGGGTGAAAATCAACTCTGTAGAGTTAAACTATCAACACAGCAGAAAAAGTAAGAATGATCAAAACAGGTAAGATTAAATAAATGGGTTGCATGCTGTAACTAATTATTGAGCAGTTAACATATTATTATAGGCTACTATTAGTAAGTGTCCTATAAATTTTTTTTTAATTTTTTTTAAAGATTTTATTTTTTTTATTTATTCATGAGAGACAGAGAG
>NW_028010373.1:0-858 GCF_054177405.1 Leptonychotes weddellii | reverse complement strand
GTTTTAGAGGGGAGAGGGGTGGAGGGATGGGTTAGCCCGGTGATGGGTATTAAGGAAGGCATGTATTGCATGGAGCACTGGGTGTTAAACGAAAACAATGAATCATGGAACACTACATCAAAAACTAATGATGTGGGCGCCTGGGTGGCTCAGTTGGTTAAGCGACTGCCTTCGGCCCCCGTCATGATCCTGGAGTCCCGGGATCGAGTCCCGCATCGGGCTCCCTGCTCGGCAGGGGGTCTGCTTCTCCCTCTGACCCTCCTCCCTCTCATGCTCTCTGTCTCTCATTCTCTCTCTCAAATAAATAAATAAAATCTTTAAAAAAAAAAAAAAACTAATGATGTACTGTATGGTGACTAACATAACATAATAAAGTAAAATAAAATTTAAAAAATAAAATAAAATGGAGTAAAATAAATAAATTTAAATTTATTTTAAAAGAAAGGTTTATTTTACTACATTGAACTAAAAGCTAGTATAATTTTACATATACAGAAAGTAATTATAAAAATAAATACAGGGGCACCTGGGTGGCTCAGTCAGTTAAGTGTCTGCCTTTGGCTCAGGTCATGATCCCAGAGTCATAGGATCGAGCCCCCCATGGTCTCCCCACTCAGCAGGGAGTCTGCTTCTCCCTCTGACTCTTCTCCCTCTCATTCTCTCTCTCTCAAATAAATGAAATCATAAATAAATAAATAAATAAATAAACACAATGTGAAGCAATTTAAGGTATAAAGTCTAACTAGAAATCACTGCCTCATCTAGGTTCTGGCCTGAGTCCTGCTCAATCTTTGTTAAAAGAAAAGAAGAAAAGAAGAGAAGGGAAGGGAAGGGAAGGAAAGGGAAGAGGAGAGGAGA
>NW_028010372.1:0-858 GCF_054177405.1 Leptonychotes weddellii | reverse complement strand
CAAGCCACCTCCATCTCCTGCCCAGGCCCGTGAATTAACTTTCTAACTTACCCCTTGGCTTCCGTTACAGTTCATTTGCCACAGACACCACAGCCAAATGGAACCTTTGGAAATGTAAATTAGTTCTATCTCTCTTGAGCTTTAAGCGCCAAAGGCTTCCCCCTCCCATTTACAGTAAAATCCCACTCCAAAGCCAGACAGGCCGGCCCCTGCCTCTCTCTCTCCCTTCCAGCATTCCAGTCATACTTTCTGTTTTCGAACATGCCAAGTTCATTTCCACCTTAGGGCCTTTTGGGGATCATTTCCTTTGTCTGAAACCCGTTCTGTCATATCTTTGCACGACTGAGTTCAGGTCTCAGCCTAAGTGTGCCCTCTGAGAAGTCCTCCCTCACCACCCGATCTAAAAGAGCCTGCTTTGTTTTTAGTACAGCATCTGTCACTACCTGATAGCCTCTTGTTGGCTTGCTATCCGTCTCCCCCACCAGCTGGCATGTTAGCTCCTTGGGAGACCGGGATCTCTTCTGTTTGCTCACCAACATATCTCCAGTGACCGGTCGTAGCACATAGGAGACACTCAGTAAATGCTAAGTGAGTGAGGGAGTGTGTGAGTGAATGAATGGATGAAGGAACTTTGTCTTTTTCTCAACCACTTGCCTTCTTTCCAGGTCATCTTACTATATATGGTCTTTGGCTTTCAGATTGGTCAAGCCCAGCATTCCAGCAGCTCTCAGGAATAACACAGACCTGTGCCACCAAATCCCTGGGAATGGTAGGGAAAACAGGAGGGCTATCTGGAGGGGGGCGGGACTCTGAAGATTATCGGGCCGCCAGCCTGGGGAGCACTCAGAGTTCGGTCTG
>NW_028010371.1:0-858 GCF_054177405.1 Leptonychotes weddellii | reverse complement strand
TCAAAAGCAGATGCTTAACTGACTGAGCCACCCAGGTGCCCCAGTGAATCCCTGCTTTAATTGCCTCTTTTGCTTACATAAGTAACTACTTGCTCTTATGATGTTAAGGGAGGAGTTATTTTTTTTCACATTCATAGAATTAACTCATTAGTTAACCTAACAAATATTTATTAAGCACCTACTATGCACTGGGAAAAATACTAGAACCCAAAGATTGAGTTTAGAACAATATAAACAAAAAACCCACCTTTGATACACAATAAAGATAAAAAAATTAAACATATATGTATATTTATTAAATGAATAAGCCAAAGATAGCCTCTGTGTATTGACCCCTGGTTGTTAATTTCTTCATTGCAGGCTGAGACCCATTTGCTCAAAGCCTGACAGCACCAAATTCAAACTTTTACACATCTATTTATTATTTAAAAAAACTCAACCAAGCAAATTTTAGCCATTTAGAGACCACCTCCTTTGCACACCAGCAAAACCTCATCCAATAACTATTACTTATTGATAACATAGGGCTCTACAGTTATAACGCCCAAAGCTACCATGGTCCTTGTTAACTCTCTGACCCAGAGACTCCCCTCCCATGGGGTTGAGCAACATCAGCTAGACACACAAGCCCTTTCTTCAGTCCACCTCTCTCTCAGGAGTACCCTGCCTTCTTCCAGTTCTGAGTAGTGACCCCCAGCTCTATAGCCTTTGGACAGCCTCTGTTCTATGGAACTTCCTCTCTCATGCAATCTTATCCAAAAGCTGCCCAAATAAACTTATTGTATATCAATGCCTTCTGTGATCATGTTATTTTCTTGGATTAGTCCAAATCCCTCAAACCCCCAGCAATATTAAATA
>NW_028010370.1:0-858 GCF_054177405.1 Leptonychotes weddellii | reverse complement strand
GGAAGCCTGCTTCTCCCTCTCCCACTCCCCCTGCTTGTGTTCCCTCTCTCGCTGTCTCTCTCTCTGTCAAATAAATAAATAAAATCTTTAAAAAGGAAAATAAATAAATAAATAAATAAATAAATAAATAAATAAATAAACAAATAAATATGACAACTATTCAAATTGCATATATTATAATGGTCACAAAGCTCATAAACTGGGCAGTCTTTGAATGTTTTTAACAAGTCTAGTTTTGTAAGTATAGTGAAATTAATGCTTATAAATTATTGTTACAAACACTGCATATTGTTCATTCATTAATATTGCTTGTTAAAATAGATGTGGATATTGAGTGGAATATCAAAGGTTTATATTTTTGCTAATTCTGAAACTTTTACTAATGCTTTGAATGGAGGTATTTAATGCATATGTAATCTTTTTTTTTTTTTTGGAACAGAAAACAAGAAAGGGTAAATAATATTACTAAGTTATTAGGTTTATAGAATTGGATATAAAAATGTTTCAAAAATATACTGGACAAAATAAAATCTTTAAAATTTACTACAGGTTAGTAAAAGTCTTAAATATATGTTTTAAAACAAGAGATTACCTGAGTAATAAATGAGAGATACAATTAAGAGTGAAACAGTGGAAAATGATGTCAGGATATGCTGATGTCAGTTTTTGGAAAGTTTAATGACTCATTTAACGTAGATTCTAAAATAGCAGACATAATCTTGTTTGCATTAATGTAGTGTAAACAACATCAGAGAAAATAATCACCTAGCAGCAATCCATGTTGAATAAGACAACCCCAGGAGGATTTTGCTCATTAATTGGATACATGCTATTTATCTTTAAAGCATTGAACTTAAC
>NW_028010369.1:0-858 GCF_054177405.1 Leptonychotes weddellii | reverse complement strand
GCAATCCCCACTCATCCCACCCCTGGGCACTTGATGCAGTGCATTAAGCTCACAAGCTGGCTAAGCAGCCCTGCAGGGTGAACGCTTCTTACCTGTAGAAAACTCCAGCGGTGATGGAGGGTGTGGCCTGAACTTCCTTCCTGGAACTGCCAGACTCGGAGAGGCAAACCAAGAACAATGTATAAATCATGCTCCATAGTGTGCATTCAATCCTACAGCCCAGAAGCTCTCTGAGCGGACTCGGCGGGCCCCCAAGAGCACCCAGAGACTTCTGGAGGGGCTCTGTTTTCATCCTAATGCTAAAGCAACATTGGCTTTTTCACTGGATGGACGCCTGCTCTGCTGGTGTAGGAGCAAGGGTAAGTCCAAGTGCTGGAGCCTCCCAGCAGCAAGGCAGTGGCACTGACTATGGGGTGAGGCCCCGGACCCCTTAGCTCCACGCACTCGCAGGAAGAAAAGTCAGCTTAAGGTCCTTGATGAAGCAGCTAAGGATAACATGTACAGTAGTGGATATTCCATAAGTACTAATCTGGTTAAATCTGAGCTGTGAGTACATATCTTTTGACTATTCAGCATGACAAAATGGGAAGCACGTGCAGAAGACTTTGGTCGCATACAGAGGCAGAACGACTGTTTCAAGGAAACCCGCGGTTTTCCTGTGCGCTTGAGCTGTGAGCGCAAACAGCTGCTTTCTCATGGAACATCACTTTTACTTGAAAGAATGATTGACAGACTATGGCAATTCAGCCTTCACCGCTCAGGAGACAGACTCTCAAACATGAGGAAAATAACGATAAAAGTTGAGTTCTAGCATGAAAATGAGAGGACTGGGAAACTTGTATCCACCACCCGGAACTC
>NW_028010368.1:0-11782 GCF_054177405.1 Leptonychotes weddellii | reverse complement strand
AAAAAAAAAAAAAGGCAAAAGATTTATATGATCAGAAGAGAAACCAGAGTATAAGTGGACTTCTTCAGAGAAGCCCAAGAGAAGGATGTGTCCAGCTTAAAAGATTGTCTGGTTATCTGTTACACCAGAAATTCTCAAACTTTAATGCACATCTGAATCACCTGGGGAGCTTTGTTACAATGCAAATTCTGATTCGGTTGAGCTGAGTGGAGCTCAAGGTTCTGCTTTTTGAACAAGCTCCCCAGTGATGCCCATGAGGCTAGTTCAAAAACCATGTTTTTGAGGACCAAGATATTAGACCTTCCTTGTCTTTTCCATTTTACTCAACAAGAAAGGACCCCAGCTGTGGAAGAGAAAAGGTGGGGATGGATTCAAAGAGAAACAGGAATTGGCAGGGGCCCTTCTATCTGCTTTGGGCCCAATAACTGTTTCCTTAAACTTAATAGTGGAAAACCCCTCCCCTTCATATCCAAAACCATGCCATGAAATCTTAAATATCTGGCTGAAAATTTTAAATGCATTAGGAATGCCATTGTCAATATCTTTGTTATGATATTGTACTATAGTTCCGTAAGATGGTACCTCTGTATTGTTCCCACAACTCTGTATTTCTCTGTATTGTTTCTTACAAGTGAATGTGAATCTATAATCATCTCAAAATAAAAGGCTTAATTTTAAAAACCCACAATAAAAAAAGTGAATGACTCTAATGAGGTAGTAACTGATCCTTTGGTAAGTTACAGTTTCCAATTCCATGCTTTCAACAAGATTGAAAAAGTATTTAATTGAGTTGTTGATTAGCAGATCATTAAAAGTAGTTCTTCATGATTTTTTTTTTAAAGCACTAGACAGAAAAAGTGATTCAGAGTGGTACTTAAGTAAAAGTCAACTTGTACTAGGGGAAAAAAAGAAATGGGTTTGTGTTTTAAATATTTAGATTTAAAAACACGTCAATCTCATTCTACAGTGAGAAACACAAAAGTCTGGTGTATAATCATAGCAAATAGATTGGTTTCTAAATTTCCTAACATGGTCACTGAAAGAAGGAGCTGAGGAGAAGGGTGAAAATCAGAAAGGAAGGGCAGAGGGAAGCAGAGAAGGACATAACATGAGGGAGGCCCATTTCTCATTTCCAGACTCCCTTGCAGCTCGGGAGTGGCCACAGAGACCCTGTTTGAGACAATAAGATGGAAACAGATTATTTGATTCTTTTTCTTTTTTCTTTTCTTTTTTTTTTAAAGAGAGAGCACATGAGCTGGGGAGAGAGGAGTGGCAGAGGGAGAGGGAAAGAGAGAAGCTTAAGCAGGCTCCACACCCAGTGCAGAGTCCAATGCAGGGCTTGATCTCACGACCCTGAGACCATGACCTGAGCTAAAATCAACAGTCAGTTGCTTAACCCATTGAGCTATCCAAGTGTCCCGGAAACAGATTATTTTTCTAAACCAGAGAGACATAACTAGCTTACACACAGTTTTAGCTTTCCCCCATCCTCCTGACATCTTGCAACCCAAATGATAAAAATCCCTAGCAGAGATGGTGGACCAAGCAGTTAGGTGGTGTTTAGATTCTTGGCAACCTCTTCAACCAGCTGCACCAGCTCTGGACGTCTTGTCTAATGAACAAAATGAACTCCAGCTTGTTAAACCACTCTAATTAGGTTTCTGTTGCATGCAACCAACTGCAATCCCAGCCGCTAGACAACCCCCTCCATGGTCAGATGGACAACAAGTTAGAAACATCTTCTGAGTTTTATGGCTAAAACAAAGGCCTGTTTCCCTGTGGAATTTTATAGTTTTCATATGTGTGTAAAGAAGTGATTTACATTTTAGCAACTCACTTTGGAACTTGAGAAATACCAGTTCCTTTGACAGTCAGCAGCTGTCTGATTGCCTTATATTCATTCTTTGAAAGATTAGACCTACTATATTTAGTTGGAATCAGTGTATTCTGTGTGTTTTGCAAAAATAATAAAAAATCAGATTCCAGTTTGGAGGATCCACTTAACTATACTGTATGCCTAGAGTCCAAAAACTATCCAAACTGATACTATTACAAATACAACCAGAAATTAGTACCACCCATTTTGAGTAAAACTGACTAGATATTTTGGTTTGTTTTAGAACCAGGTTAGTTCCTCAAAATTCCCAGGATCCAGGGTCTGAAGTTTGAAATACTGATCATATCATTGCCAATCACATCATGTGGCCTGAATAAGAAAGGGTATCTTCAAGTGTCAGTTCTAGAGTCCCCACCATCTTTTTTTATTTTAAAGAAATAAACTTTACTAAAATGGCAGCCTAAAATACTAACGGTATTCTAGAACAAAGTAAAATATATGTATATTTATATATTTAAGCAAGAATTTTAGGCTGAGCGTTTAGTTCTGCTCCTCCTTCTTGGAATATAAAATAGTACATTTAAACGATGTTTCTGAAGTGCAATTTGGCAACAAATATCAAAATTTTGCCTACCCATTGCCCTTGCTGATTCTGTTTCTAGGAATGTATCAGAGATGAGTGCAAGGACCTAGCAGCAGAGTTCACAGGAGGGAAAAATTATACAACAACCTAAATGCCCAAAAATAGGGGATTAATTAAATTATAGCATATCCATGTAATGAGGGCATTAAAAATGGTCTTGTAGAAAATTGCTTAACAATATGGGGAAAGGGGCACCTGGGTAGCTCAGTCGGTTAAAAGTCTGCCTTCAGCTCAGATCATGATCTCAGGGCCCTGGGATCCAGCCTGGTGTCAGCTCCCTACTCAGTATGGAGTCTGCTTCTCCCTCTCCCTCTGCGGCTCCCCTGCTTGTGCTCTTGCTCTCTCTCTTCTCTCTCTCCCTTAAATAAATACATAAAATCTTTAAACACACACACACACACAACATGGGGAAAATAATCATGATTAAGTGAAAAAGCAAAAATGCATATGAACCCATTGGATAAATGTGTTATGAAAGGATATGCACAAAAATGGCTTTTTATAGATAATTGTTATTTTCTTTGTGTTTCTGTTTTAAGTAAACATACGTGACTTTTAAAAGTTTTTTTTTTTTATTAATTGCTGCTGCAGCTGCCACCCCCTCTTACTACCAAGTAAATTATCTTTTTTTTTTTTTAAAGATTTTATTTATTTATTTGACAGAGAGAGACACAGTAAGAGAGGGAATACAAGCAGTGGGAGTGGGAGAGGGAGAAGCAGGCCTCCCACCGAGCAGGGAGCCCAATGCGGGGCTCGATCCCAGGACCTGGAATCATGACCTGAGCCGAAGGCAGCCACTTAACGACTGAGCCACCCAGGCGCCCCAAGTAAATTATCCTTAATGGCCTTTCATATCTCATCAGAGAGACCGGCAGGAAGAAAGCTCATCCACTGTGAGGATGGCAAGTCGCTGAGAGGAACAGCAGACATGGATGGTGGCAGAGAATGATGACCAGAACAGACTAAATCAAATATAATAGGTATAAGGACACAGTCCTATCATGAAACCTGTCTGCCCGGATCCAGAATGGGCAGGCTCAGCTTCAAAGCTTCGTGGATGAAATAATCTCCCCCAAGTTGGGCTACGGTTGGAGAAATTACATTAACTGCATTTGAAGGAGAACATGGACAAACTGGAACATTTCCTAAGTAAAAGGGCCAGGACCCAAGGACAGCTGAGAGATGTGTAGTGAGAGAGACAGTTAAAAGAACAGGGAGTGTTTAACCCAAAGAGGTGACAAGTGAGGGATGAAGAAGGGACATGGGAATCACCCTCAAACATCTGAAGGCTTGTCATTGAGAAGACAGTTGGCCCAGAGTGCAGAACTAGATCTAATGGGTGGAAGTTTGGGGGAGACCAATTTTAGTTGAAAATGAGGTGGAATTTTTTTTTAATTAAAACTACCCAACAACGGAACAGGCTGTCTTATGCTATAGTGAGTTCTCCATCATTGAAGACATTCAAGCAAAAAATAGGTAACTATTAAAGTATTCTATAATGGAATTTCTGCATTCTGTGGGAAATTAGACTAGAAAAACCCTGATGTTTCCTTCCAGCTCAAAAATGATTCTAGAGTAGGGAATTCCACAGGGGATAGCACCAAGTCCCTACTCACCAATTCTTTCCAAAAATTCCCTAATTAGAGATGAACTCCTTTGGTTTCATCTTCTTGTAATATTAAATTATCATTTGAGATTTTAAAAAATGATACTTAAAGCTGTTATCAGTTATGATCAACTTCATGTGAATGAGTTTACAAGATCCTTTCCCAAGGATGGGTTTCCATGGTGATTGACAAGGGGGATAATATGGTCCTGAGCTAGGAAAGCAGCCATGTTCAGGAGCCACGGAACTGGAGAGACAAAGTTATGCCCTGAGGATCAAGTTCACAATCTTGTATATCAACACGCCAACTTGGGTCTTGAAACTCCATCTTAATCTCCACCCCATGGTCCAGTGCATGTGCCAATTACCCTCACTGTTTCTTTAATCCAAGGGTGGTTAATGAGCACCAGGCCAGGCTCTCTCCAACGACATGTGAATGTGCCCACTCCAGAATCGCCAGTCAGCTGTGCTGCTGAAATTAACTTGTTCAGCTGGCCCTCCAAATAAAGCCATTTAAAGAGTGCAATGTACCATAGAAAGCAATTTGTTTCCTTAAGATTTAGTACCCCACGTGAAGATTGATTTTGATTTGAAAGACAGAAGCTACTGCAAGGTGAATAATTTTAAGTTTAACATATTCCTCCTCTCAAGGAGCCAAATGCATTAAAATTAGGTGCAAAGTGCTTCTAATTTGTCAATCACTCCTTGGATAATTCTGTTCCTGCATTACCAGGGAAATTGCCCAAGAGACCTGGCTTTTGGCTCCTTTCATCTCCACTATTCTTTTAACTTGATCATGGCTGCAGTGTGCAAAGGTGGCTCCACTTCTAGGAGTTGGGTGAGGGGGGATCCAGGATAAAGACAGCCCCAAACCTACATTAAATTTGTCAGGAGGTCAGAGGTGTGACAGGCCTCCTAAGTTCTGTCACATGTCAGTTTGTAGGAGAGGGCACTCAATGAAACAGCCAACACAGAAGGCATTCCTCCTCTGTCCGTGATCTCGAGAGTGCTTGCTAGTTCCTTCTGTCCACTGGCAAGCACTCACTGAGAGCCTGCTCTGTGTCAAACTCTGTGCTTGGCCCCCGGCACACGGATGACCAACGACAGACCCTATCCTTGAGAGGCTCAAACATCAGAGAAACAAGAAAACCACAACTGCCCCAGGGGGATAAATATGGTGTCAGAGGTAAGCACAGGACCCTCTGAGACCATTAAGGACATTGCACAAGGTCTTCAGGGGAAGCGGATGAGTTTGAGGAACAAGCAGTGAGTGAGCCAGACTGTCCGGGTGGACTACACTTCCAGAAGTAAGAATGGGTATAGAGAGCATATAGAGTCACACCTGGCATTTTCTGGGTCCTTCTGGTGTTCCAGGCATTGTACTAAGCACTTTGCAGGTATGTTCTCCTTCAGTCCTCACAATGGCTCTATGCAGTGGCCTCTATTACAAGGTAGGGACTATTATTATTCCCCTCATACAGATGGAGAAACGGGAGACATTGATAAGTTAAATAGCATGCATACAGTAACCCAGCTTCTAAGTGAAAAAGTCAGGATTCAAATCCACTAAGTCCGATACAAAGTCTGTGTAAATGTTTGCTTTCCAAAAGACATGGATCATTGGGAGAAGTCCGAGCCGGAGAGGAACCTGCGTTCTGTGGCAGTCAGCTCAGGCAGACCTACAGATGAGCTGGTTCTTGGAATCAGTGACACAATGTATGTAGAGTTCTCAGCACAGGACCCAACATGCATGAAGTGTTCAATACATTTTAGCAATGAGGAGGAATAGGAATGCTTATGGGAAAGTTGAGGCAGAGGGAGCCAGATACTTCAGCAACTCTGGAAGTGTCTCATGAGTCATGCAAGATCTGGATGTTGCCCCGAAGGCAGCAAGGATTCATCCTGGATGTGAAAGTGACATGCTTAAGGTTTGGGCATAGAAACGTGACCACCTAAAAAGCAGATATGCAAGAGAGAGAGCAGGAATAGGAGGATCTCGGAGGTTGTTTTGCCCCAAGGGAGAAACACTAGAACTGGCTGAAACAGGGCAGGGAGGGCAGGAAATGGTCTTCAAAGGATATTTAGGAGGGAAAACAGACTTAGCAAGAGATTGCAAGAAGAAAGGAAAAGATTCCTGCCTTAGGGAATTGGCCAAAAGCCAAAAGCCATTTAAAGAGTGCAATGTACCACAGAAAGTGAATGGCACTGCCCTTCCCAGGGCAGGTAATGTGAGGAAGGGAATAACGGCTTCTGTTGGGATGTAAGACTGAAGTGGCTATGGGGGGATATACCTGTGGGGATGTCCAACAGATCTTTAGAAACATAGAACCGAACCCAATGGATTGGCATGGAATAAAATGAAAGCGTCCATCCCTCATGGCTCTAATAACCATTCAGGCCAACCCAGACTCCAGCCCACAGAGCACTAAAGGAAGCCTCCAACACAACCTTGCCCTCTTTGCTGTTCTGAATCCTGGACCGCTCATCCCAACAAGCTCTATCTCCCACAGCACAGCCGCTTTCAATTCTGCCAAATTCTGGCCACTTGATCTACACCCCATCTCCCAGCCACAGGCTTTGTCTCCTCTCCGTCTAACCTTCAGATTCTCTCTCTGGCCTCTCTGCTTTAGGACCCCCTTGAAAAAGTTCCACAGCCTTCCGACCTGGTACCAACCACCTATGGCCAGTGCCTCTGGGAGTCCTGACCTGTACTTTAACAGCAAGGTGAACAAGAATTGAGGAGTAAGGTGGAATGGAGGGGGGCATGAGGCCAGCAGAGTTTGATTCCTTCCGTGGCGTCAACAAGCCCCAGAATGTCCCGTCCGCACCCATAGTGTGGTCCCATGCCACATCTTCCATGACACCAATCTCTTCAATCTCTTGGGATGGATTTGACTTTCATTCTTCCTGGACTCAGATTTGGAAATGGTGGTTTCTGGAGGGAAGATAAGAAGGGGCAGGGGGGAGGGGGAGTGAACTGATCTTGGCCAGTTGTCCCACCTGCTGCCTTTGCTGGGAACAAAGTATGCTGGAGCTACCAGGAGTGTGAGCCCTCCTCCTCCTCAAATCTCATGCCCACCTCATGTTCTCAGGCCTTCTCTCCTCCTTCTCTCCTAAAAAATAAATGCACAAACCATATCTATTTGTGGACAGGTCACAACCCTAGGAGGATTCCACAGGGACCACCTTCCTGGAATGGACAAGATGTGACTATTCATGTACTCGTATCAGTGAACCTAGAGATGTGGTTGCAAATACAGTCAACATCCAATGAACACAGGAATGAATGAACTCCATTTATGTGTGATATTCAGACTTTCTGGCCACTGAATTAGGCTCCTCTCAAGAGGTAATGAGGGGTCCAGTCTTAGAAGCATCCAAATAGATATAAGATGGAGAAGCAAAGGAGATGCAGAGGGGGCAAGCCATAGCTGAGCTGTTCCAACTCTGTGAACATGTCTTTCTATGACTTATCCAAGGTTGAAAGGCTAGAAAATGGTCCCCAGGTCTCATCCAGCCAGGCCCAGCACCCTGGTGTCTTGGTAGAAGATTACTGCCAGGATATAGGCATTCATTGACCAACCCCGCCCCCCGACCAAAGACCGCTCTGCATAGCCAGCGCCCTGCAGCACATAGACATACTTCTTACCCTGGTTAACTGATAACCATTCTGTTTTGGAAACTTGATTCACCAGTAGTAATTTCAGAGGAGCCCTCTGCTGCTTTTCTTCCAGAAATACTACAAATTATTGCACGTTAGTGAAGGAAAGGAAACTGGTCAAAATGAACTAGCTAATAAACCACTCCTTATTCTTTCCATATGAAAAGCAAGAAAAGGCAATTAAGAACAAGGAACCTAGGTCCATCAGCCCAGAGACTGCTGAGCTGGCCCACAGATGGATCCAGCTAGTACTTTGTTAGACACTTGGCACACAGACATATTTGTCTCAGGAACAAAGCACCTGGCATTGCCTGCCAATGACCAAGGTTCCCATCCCACCCCACAGGCAAGGCTGAGAATGCTTTGTGCCCCCATGGAACTCTCATCCGCAAGCTGCTGAATCAGTTTTGAATTTGTATAGTAACGGGCTGTCAGTGGGGTCATCTCTCCAGGTATCCATTCCAGCAGCGGCTTTGCAAGAAGAGATATGATCATTCCTGGCAGCGAAGCTGGTGCTCCAAGCAAGGCATGAAATGACAAACAGGCACATTTGCAGCAAAGACTCCCAGGTGGATTCACCAGCAACGATGAGGCTCAGGCATGTCCCTTGATAAAAATCTCATCTTCCTTTAGCCCCACAGGAAATAGCACCACTAAAATAGGAGGCTCATTAGAAGGGAAGTTAGAGGGGACATGAGTGGGATCATCTCAGCTCTCAGCTCTCTCAAGCTGATGCCTGTGACTGAGACAGCAGCTCTGTGAAGCACCACAGAGAGGTGTTTATCATCACCGAGGGGGCATCCTGCAACGGTATGTGCAGGGACTGGGAGGGGAGGGTCCGGAAGCAGAGAAGGTGGAGAGCGGAGATGGTAGGAACAGTAAGCTGGGCTGGGGGTCCTCAGCAAAGGGGCCAGTGTCCCCGGTGGTCTATGCAAGCTAGTGGATTGCTGAGAAGCCTCCTTCTGGGGCTGCAATCAGCAGCAAACCTCTCAAACTGAAAGAATATTCATGGTCAAACAGGATATCCATGAAGCATTGACCAAGCAATGACTGGACATACAAAGACCCTCCTGAGGTTGGGGAACTACCAGGGGCTGAGGATCTGAGCCCAGTCATGTGGCTGAAGTTCAGAGACACACTCAGATCCAGTGAGGAATTAGAATGCAGAAGAGAAACTGAGGCAGGTGTCCAGGGTTGTGGATGAAGGGAGACTGCAGCTCAGGAGATGACATGCAGATGACTATAGCTCAAAAGTGTCTGGCATAAAGTAAATAATTAACAATGTTACTCAAGGCAGAATCTGTCTTGTATTATATATATTTGTTTACATTTTTATTAAGATATACATAAAGGGCACAAATCTTAAGGGTCAATGAGTTTTCACCTGTGGGTTCACCCACATAACCATCAAGCAGATCAAAATATAGTACATTTCTAGGCATCGTACACTACCCCAGAAGGTTTCTCATGCTCATTCCCAATCACAAAGGACCCACTATACTGGCTTCTACACCATAGATTAATATTCCCTCCTTGTTTTTGAACTTCATAAAAGTCCATAATTACTCTTTGGTATGTACTCTTTGGTACTAGCGTTTTTCATCAGCATAACATCTGATATCCATCCGTGTCACTGTGTGTAATGGTAATTCATTCTTTTTCATCGCCATGTAGTATTCCCATGCATGAATACTCTGTGGTCTATATATCCATTCAGTGTTGGCAGACACATGGGTGGTTTTCTGTTTTCTGGCTATTGCAAGTAGTGCTGCTATGAACATGCTTCTGCTTGTCTTTGCCTTCATTGTATGGTGGATGTATGCACTCCTCTCTCTGAGGTCTGCATCCAGGACTGGAACTGTTGCCTCATGGGGTGGGCATATGTTTAGACTTAGCAGATACAATTTTGCTGTTATACTTTATATTTTTGTAGCCATGTCTATACAACATGACTGCCCTCTGCTATGTGTTCTCAGTGGATTGACCCTTTTATCATTCTGTAATGTCCCTTTCTGCCTCTGGTAATTTTCTTCATTCTGAAGTCTATCTATATTATTAATATAGCATTACTCAACCTGGAAAAAAATTTTTTTTTCACTGGTCACATAAGGAAAAGGTACTCTAACACATTGCAGTGGAGATACACGATAACAAAGCTTTTCAGATGCCAATTTTGTAGTATCTACTGAAAAATGTACATACATGCCCATTGACCCTGTGATTTTAATTACAAGAATCTATCCCTCAAAAAAAAAATAACTACACACGTGCAAAAAAAAGCTGAATATACAGGATGCTGATTGCAGCATTGTTCATAACAGTAAAAAAAAAAAAAAAAAAAAAAAAAAATAGAAACAACCCAAATGGCCATCAATAGGAAAATGGCTCAACAGACTATGTCGTATTCATATTATGGAGAAGCTATGCAGCCAGTAAAAGAATGAGGCCAATCTCTGTACATGACCATGAACAGATGTCCAAGACCTTTCAAGAAAAAAAGGCTGCAGAATGATAAGCACGGTACATGATACTATTTATATTTTTAAACCACAAAACAGTATTACACTTCAATATTACCCATGTGGTTATGTGTATAGAGACTATAGACAGAAGCCTTCAAGGATAAACAGCAGAGTTGCAGCAGAAATTGGGGTGAGGGTCCTGAGATTAGGATGGAAAATCAAAGAGAACTTTAACCTAATCTATACTGTTTTATTTTTACAAGGAGAAGGGTTTTTTGGGTTTTTTGGGGTTTTTTTTGTTTTAAGATTTTATTTATTTGAGAGAGAGAGTGAGAGAGAGAAAGAGCACAAGAGGGGGGAGCGGGAGAGGGAGAAGCAGACCCCCCGCCGAGCAGGGAGCCCGATGCGGGACTTGATCCCGGGACTCCAGGATCACGACCTGAGCCGAAGGCAGTCGCCCAACCGACTGAGCCACCCAGGCGCCCCGAGGAGAAGGGTTTTTATGCATTACCGGTGTAACTAAAAATTAATAAATAGTACCAATGTTGGTACTGTACCCAACGACTGTACAATTGTTGTGCAGTGACAGATGGTGTCTATACTTGTGGGGAGAACAGCATTAAGCATAGAGTTGTGGAATCACTATGTTGTACACCTGAAACTAACATAACATTGTGTGTCAACTCTACTTCAAAAAATAGTACCACTGCTGATTACTTATTTTGACAAATATATACCATGGTAGCATAAGATGCTAACAGTAGGGGAAATCGGGTGACAAGTATACAGGAACTCTATTATCTTTGCAACTCTTCTGTAAAATCTAAGATTATTCCAAAATAAAAAGTATATTTAAGAAAACTAGCGAAGATAATTCACCAAAATACAAAAAAGAAAGCATAAATAAATTACAAGATATTTATATTATAGATGACTATGCCGCCACAAAATACAAATCAATAAAATGATATTCTGAAACAAAATGATCCCCAAGATACATAATCAAGAAAAAAAAAGTCAAGTATCATAATAATGCCTATGGTACAACCTCAATTATGTGGACAATTATTTTTTTAAAGGTTTTATTCATTTACATATCAGATAAAGGACTAGTATCCAAAATGTATAAGGAACTTATCAAACTCAACACCCAAAGAACAGATAATCCAGTCAGGAAATGGGTAGAAGACATGAACAGACATTTCTGCAAAGAAGACATCCAAATGGCCAACAGATACATGAAAAAGTGCTCGACATCACTCGGCATCCAGGAAATCCAAATCAAAACCTCAATGAGATACCACCTCACACCAGTCAGAATGGCTAAAATGAACAAGTCAGGAAACGACAGATGTTGGCGAGGATGCGGAGAAAGGGGAACCCTCCTACACTGTTGGTGGGAATGCAAGCTGGTGCAGCCACTCTGGAAAACAGTATGGCAGTTCCTCAAAAAGTTGAAAATAGAGCTACCCTATGACCCAGCAACTGCACTACTGGGTATTTACCCCAAAGATACAAATGTAGGGATCTGAAGGGGTATGTGCACCCCAATGTTTATAGCAGCAATGTCCAC
>NW_028010367.1:0-858 GCF_054177405.1 Leptonychotes weddellii | reverse complement strand
TATGTAAGTCAAGATGGCTCAGATGTGAACTGTACATCCTCCATAAGTAGGAGGGTTTGTTCTTTCATATACTACCATTACTGCTAAAGCATTGGCCCTTTAGAGGGAACCAAGTCACTGGCTTTAATGGTGTTGTCAGTCCCCGAAATGGTTCTAGAAAGGGTCTTTGAAGACTGCCTTCTTATTGTCGTTTCAAAGATACTTGTGTGTGGCCCGTATCTTTGATTATCTCTAGGGATAACAAATCTTTATCTTTAGGAGTTGGTTTGAATTTTAGAATAGCCAAAATATTTCAGAGCCAGTTCTGGTGACTCATGGATCTAACAAGCATGGCTTGTGTTCCAAGTGAAGAAATGAAACCAATTTCATAATTGGATTTTATAATCCCTGCATGGATCTCAAAGTCTCAAATGTCAAGGACCAATCTATTGTTGATGGTGCCTTTGTGGATTGGGGATGTCTACCTACTGGTTTGTTCATTAAACAAGTGTCTACTGATCCTTTGCAAAAGGAGGCTCTGAATAGATTAAGCTAAAGATACATAACCGAAAACTACTTGATCTTATTAGAGACCCTCATAATAATACAACAGCATCCTGAGAAGACTGACAGTCTTATGAAGCCATTGTTGTATAGGACAGCAGCCCTCAGTTAAATAAGCAAAGCTTAAAGCTGAGACTGGAGGTGGTAACTAAATCCTAGTCTTCTCACTGGTAAATTAAGTAGTTAATCCTTAGTGGACAGAGGTAAGTTTTAGGACACAGACATGTAGAATTGGTCATCCCAGAGCCAATGGTAATCACCAGCATCCAACAATCACTGTTCGTGAAATATTATCTTGACTTTGTGTCTCAAGCC
>NW_028010366.1:0-858 GCF_054177405.1 Leptonychotes weddellii | reverse complement strand
TCTCTCATGGTTCGTCTACCCCTCCGATTTCCCCCGCTTCATTCTTCCCCTCCCGCTACCTTCTGAAACAAATAATGCAATATATGTTAGTAAATAAATTTTAAGTTTTGAACATCAGTTTTGTTGTCTGACCTGGAGTGAGAAGTTGAGAGCTGGGAAAATACATTTGGATTGTTCTAAGGAATTTCAGAAGGAAGTAACCTGGATTACAGGCTCAGTAACATGGGGCACATGTTGCCTGATAGAGAGGCAAATACCTCCCCACACTTAAGGTTATCTCTAGGAAAGATATGATTTTCTGGAACCTTCTAATGAGTCATAATATGGAGTCTATGAATAGGGTATCATTCCAATAAGAAAAATATGTGTATAGTAAATCTCATTTTGCTTACTGCATTGCTTTATGCTCTGACTGTTGACAGTGCAGTATTTTGCTTGGTGCATGTCCTTCTAGGAAAAGAAAAAAATAGAGTTCAATCATTAGACTATAAATTCAACATTAATAGAAAAATGAATTATTCATCCGTATTTATAGCCTGTGTATAAGTATCTGGCCTTTGCCATCATAGCTGTTTTTTTATGTGAATTAATAATAGATAAAAGTCTACTTACTTTCAAATGCCAGAACCCTTTTGCTTGTTTTTTTTAACCTTAAATTTAAAAAAAAGGAATTAATAAAGTTGGTGTATCATATATCACTTCTGATATCCTCGGGCTATAAGATCACAAAAATTTCATCTTTAGTGGCATTAGGCTGCACCATTATTAACTTCTGTAAGGGAGATAACAATTAGCTTCAGTGCAGTATCTTCCTCCTGACCAGAAGTGGTCACGGAACTTAGGATTTATAGAAATATA
>NW_028010365.1:0-858 GCF_054177405.1 Leptonychotes weddellii | reverse complement strand
AATTAAGGTATGAACATTTTTTGGACATAATGCTATTGGGCACTTAATAGACTACAGTATAGTACAAATATAACTTTCGTATGCACTGGGAAAGCAAAAAATTCATCTGACTTACTTTATTGCAATGTTCACTTCACGGAGATGGTCTGGAAGGGAACCCACAGCATCTCCGAAGTATGCCTGCACAAGACATTTCTCCCTGTGTTATGGAGACCCAACAGAACAGTTTGGTGTCAGTAAGAATAAGACAGGCCAGCAGGATGACCAACTCGTCTCAGTTTGCCCAGGACTACCTCTGTTTTAAAACTGAAATTCTCAAGGTCCCGAGCAAACGGGGACAGCAAGGCCAGACCAAGCCTGTTAAAGTCAGAGAAATGCAAGACAATTGAAACTGGGGCACCTGGGTGGCTCAGTTGGTTAAGCATCTGCCTTCGGCTCGGGTCATGATCCCTGGGTCCTGGGATTGAGTCCCACATCGGGCTCCCTTCTCAGTGGGGAACCTGTTTCTCCCTCTCTCTCTACCCCTCCCCACTGCTCATGCTCTCTCTCTCTCTCTAATAAATAAAATCTTTTAAAAAATAAAAAAAAATGTTTTTAAATTGAACCTGAAGAGCAGACACAGAACTCCAATATAGATACATAACTTCAAATAATGCTGGAAGACATCAACAGGTCATTTTCAAAACTTTTATAGGTATTTTGTGGACAATTATGATAAACAGAACATATACCAAAAGACTCAGAGACCAGCAAAAGTACTATTCCTCTAATAAGGGAAATAATGTGTTTCAGAAAATATACAAGCTGGTAATTTTAATGTTATTCAATTCCATTTCAATAAATTCAGTAAGCAATTCT
>NW_028010364.1:0-858 GCF_054177405.1 Leptonychotes weddellii | reverse complement strand
AGAGGGGAGGGGGGTGGGAGGATGGATTAGCCTGGTGATGGGTATTAAAGAGGGCACGTTCTGCATGGAGCACTGGGGTTATACGCAAACAATGAATCATGGAACACTACATCAAAAACTAATGATGTAATGTATGGTGATTAACATAACATATTAAAAAAAAAAAAAGTGCATGCACATTTGGCCAATCAGCTGGGAGGCGCTCGATGTGGCTGGAATGTGGAGGAAGGTGGGGACATGAGGCTGGACAAGGAAGCTAGGGTGAGGTGGTAGAGCTACTAATGTGTCAAACCAGGCAGTTTGGACTTGATCTGATGGACATTGGGGAGCCAGCGAAAGCCTTGATTGTTGGGGGTGGGGCTAGGGGCTGGTGACAGATGAACTGGAAGGAGAGACTCATGGCAGGAAGTTCTAGTGCAAGTGCCTAAAGAGATAACAGGGATGTAGGAGTCTGGGCTAGGCAGGAGCAGAAAACAAAGAGGAAATGCTTCGCAAGTTCAGTCAAGAGGAACTGTGGGATAGTATGTGAGACGAACTCGGTAGGGGAGTCCAGAGGATTCAAAGCGTCTAGCTCAGCTGTGTTGGAAGAAATTGACTAAACTCCACTCTTAGGCAGTTAAAGGAAAAGGACGTTTTAAACCTGAAGTTGATTATCTCTGTTCAATTTTTTCCTTTGAAGTGGTACTTTTCTAGTCCATTGGTGACTCCTTTTATAATGGTTTTGATCAGGCTGAAACAAATAATATGCTTTCATATTAAATATGTTTTTAAAGAAAAGCAAACGATCAAGCTAATATCTGGGATTTTATTTTTAAAATCCTACAAGTTACTTGCTTTAGAGGAGCTTCTGAGCTCTCT
>NW_028010363.1:0-858 GCF_054177405.1 Leptonychotes weddellii | reverse complement strand
ATTCCCGTCCAAAATCTGCAGTTTAAGAAAGAGGATAATGAGGTGGAATCTGGGCACGGTGTGTGTAAAACGATTCCGAGGGCTCTATGGGGAGATTTTTACAGGTAATTGAAAAAGCAGTTGAAGATTCATTCCTTCATTTCCTCAATCATATAGTAAACATGTCTGGAGTACATACGAGGTTTCAAAAATAAGCAGTTACCAGATATTTGGAGGAACAAATTACCACTCAGCGTTCTAGCTGGTGGTACCAAAGTGGAGAGCTCTGTCTAGCTCTACCCACGTGAGACCTCGCTCCTCACTCCCGCTCCACACCCAAAGGACAGAGCCTGGGTTGACATCACTCTGGAAATGGATCCTGGGTCTGAGATTCACCAGGACCAGTCCTTTCAGAGACACCAGGAAGGGCTGTGAAAGAAAGAGACATCCATTATGCATTCTCTGGGAAACTCTCTAGAATATTCTCACCCTCATCTGGCAGAGTCTTAGGGATGGGCTGACAAGATGATGCACGTCAGACAGGAAAGAGATGAGTTCAGATGCTGAGGGCTGGGACGCCTGGGTGGCTCAGTAGGTTAAGCATCTGATTCTTGATTTGGGCTCAGGTCATAATCTCAGGGTCGTGGGATGGAGCCTTGTGTCGGGCTCTGAACTGGGCATGGAGTCTACCTGGGATTCTGCCCCTCTCCCTTTCTTCCCTCCACCCCTACTCACATGCATGGGCACCCTTTCTCTCTAGGAAAAATGAAAAGCTGAAGACTAATTGGCTTGGGATAAACTCTGACTGGAAGAGACCCATGCAGAATGTCATAACCCCGAGAAATGGAAAAAGCTTCTCAGACTTCACGAAGAGCCACA
>NW_028010362.1:0-858 GCF_054177405.1 Leptonychotes weddellii | reverse complement strand
AATTCTTTTGAGTAAATACCCAGCAGTAAAATTGCTAGATTATATGGTAGTTCTAGTTTTAATTTTTTGAGGAACCTACATATTGCTTTCCATAATGACTGCACCAATTTACATTCCCACCAATAAAGCACAAGGATTACCTTTTCTCCACATCCTGGCCAACATTATGATATTTTTAATCTGAATGCGAAACTATGGAAAACAATATACCTTGAAATAATCTCAGTGAACAAAACGTCCAATCTTAAATTAAAAAAAAAAAAAGGTTTGCATAACTGGCATGAGCAATCATGTGTCTAGTGGAAGACTAAAAACAAAACAAAACAAAACAAAAAACCCACAAAACCAGTAAGCACAACAGTTCTCCCCAAACTATTCTACATTTAATGCATTCCTAGTCCCAGTGGGAATTTTTAGGAAAACAAATTCAGAAAAAACAAATTTCACAAACTATCCTGAAATTCTTCTGGGAAAGTGTTTAAAAATACTGCTAAAAGAAAAAAGAAAACTGGGAATATTTTTTTCTTTTCTCTATTTTATGAAAGCTTTTATGCTTTTTAAAATTTTTTATGATAAAATTGTATTTCAGTTTGTGAATATTTGATCATTAGATGTTCAAAATAATATTAAAGCCTTAATATATGCAAATCTACTGTTGAACTAAAAAAATAATATTTCCCATTCATTAGTCTTTTAAAAATGGATTCACTGAGTGCTAATGTTGAAACAGGAATTGTGCTAGTTTCTGAGGATTCAGAGATAAATGAGATACAGTTCCTGCTCTCAAAGGAGTTCACAGTCCCGTGAAAAGAGAGGACAGTAAATAATACAATTACCATGTGGTGTCCTCTGTGCTGG
>NW_028010361.1:0-858 GCF_054177405.1 Leptonychotes weddellii | reverse complement strand
TTAAAAATTGCCATTAAGTTTTTAAAGCTAACATTAAACCATTGCTATGCTACCTTGAACCTAGCTAGCTAAGCTTTCCTTTACCTTAATTAGTAAGCCAATCAGAAGACTACAATCAATGAATATTTAACAAATGTGATGAAGGGTTTAATTTAATAAGGTTTAATTGTTCAATAAATTTGCAAGGTAGGGTATTAACATATTTTGATAAATAAACGGTGCTAGGGTTGGCTCAGAGGTTTATATATTGATATGTCTTAGTTATTGGCATTTGTGTGTGTTTGCTGTTATCTTGATTTAATGATCTGTTAGATATTTTTTCTTGATGCTAGTTACTTCTTCACTGTACATTGAGACACAGCACTACTGCACACCAAAGTATGCAATACCCAAAGGAAACTGTGTGATTTCTTTTAACAAATGATGGGAGCCTTTCTATATGAGATACTCTGAAAAGGAGATTTTGAGGCCATTCTAATCCCTTGTTTACATTATTAGCTTCCTACTAATATAAAAATAATGGAAATCTTTTTTTATAAAAATATAAAGACTGGAGGATTTTTAACCCTCTGTACAGTATTGCAGCAAACACTTTAAATTTGGTTGAATTCGTCCAGCAAACTTTCTGGGGTTCATATATTGCACTAAATTTGTTGAACCTGTGGTAGGCACATCTCTTAGGATAAATGCAACCAATACAGTCCACAGATTAAACTTTTTAAATGTGTTTCATTATGAAAAGACAAAATGTCATCAAAGTGACAGATAAAATTGTCTTATGTAGCAATGTGCATTGATCTCAATGAGATATTTCTATTTCTTATTCTCTTACATGAGAATATTACAGCAGGAAGAATT
>NW_028010360.1:0-858 GCF_054177405.1 Leptonychotes weddellii | reverse complement strand
TTCCCACGTCTAGTAAGATGTCACGGTGGGGGTTGAGCTGGGAAGTGTTGGCCGAGGCTGAGGAAACATGACAGTTGTCTGCCCCGTGCGTCCTCCAGGCTGGCCACGCCCACCGAGGTGTGGAGGGCTCTGGGCCAGGAAGTCCCCATGAGGACGTCTGTTTCTGGAAAACAGAGATTTCGGGATAGCTGAGCGTAAGAAACCACACGCTTGAAAGGAACCATTTTGCATCAGAGTTTGTCTAGAATGAAGAATAGACCCACTGTCGGGGGTCCGCACGGTGGGGATGGGTGTACAAACTGGCCCACCCAGGAACACGGGTGACAGGGCCAGGGGGTGACAGGGTGCAGGGCTTTCTGTGGCTGAGACAAGCATGTAGGATGCCCAGCGTCATCCTCTAGGCAGAGCTACTGGATGATCAGAAGGTTCCGGAAGCATATCCTTTCGTTAAAGGCGGAGCACTACACACACCGTGTTCCCCACCTGTCGTCGTTTGCCCTCGTCTAGTGATTTCGGTCTGGCCTTCTAGAACGTGTTCGTTCCTTCTTGAAAATTCCTTCCTGGAAGTTTATTAAAGTAATATATAATCCAGTTCTTTGAGATTTTTTTTTTTTTTACAGAGGACGTGTTCAAGAATATACTATGTCACCACTAATTTTTGGACATTTGCTATGCAAATTGTTTTTTTTTTTTTAAAGATTTTATTTATTTATTTGAGACAGAGAGAATGAGAGAGAGAGAGCACATGAGAGCGGGGAGGGTCAGAGGCAGAAGCAGACTCCCCGCCGAGCAGGGAGCTCGATGCGGGACTCGATCCAGGGATTCCAGGATCATGACCTGAGCCGAAGGCAGTCGCTT
>NW_028010359.1:0-858 GCF_054177405.1 Leptonychotes weddellii | reverse complement strand
AAGCACCAGGACTCTGGGGTCCCCAGCTGCTTCTTGGGCTCCAAAGATGCCTCGGCCAATGCAGGGCTTCTGCGCATCTCGGGGCTGCAGGGTGAGGCCGAGACGGACTATGACTGGGCCACCGCTCACGGCGGTGGGAGCAGCTACCGCTCCTCACAGCGTCTCAGATAAGGAGGAAGTGGGTCTAAAACCTCTGGACACACGGATCTTTTTTCTGAGCCGCTTTTCTGTAAGAAACTTACCTGGAGAGACATAGCGGGGTGGTCTCTTCTGCACGACGATCTATCCTTCAACGGGGAAAGAGGAAGAGTCATGTAATGCAGAGAAAGTGACATAAAATGGGGCATCCGAGGAAGACACAGAAACATGAGATATCCGAGCCCAAGCGCACATCCCCACTCAATCTGCAGAAGATGGACAGGAATGAATTCTGTGTCTACAGCTGGACATACTGCCCACGAACATTCCTCCATAATCCGTTCTATCATCTTATTCTATAAAGTGTGACCTTGTGTCATGACTGATGTATCCACAATTGATACATTGACAATAACCCTGGTCACAGACACAGTCTCCTCTCTCTGAACAAGCTACACATGAACTAAACCTAATATGCCCCACAGGCACTCCCAGTCAGTCCTGTTAATATGAAAGTAAAATTATTACATTTCGTGAAAAGGATGTATTCATCTACCTTTATGTATTTGCACATGGGATCTGCTGATTTTGACCCACTTCAGAATTAACTGATGCCCCCACCCATGGGGAGTCTTGGAGGAATCCACAGACACAGAATCGCCTGCATATCTTAAGATATGTCGTTATTTTTCTTATGCTCCAGATTCTCATTCCTAAGAA
>NW_028010358.1:0-858 GCF_054177405.1 Leptonychotes weddellii | reverse complement strand
GAATTTGTTTGAAAAAAGAAAGAAGAGGATTTAAAAAAAAAAAGAAAAAAAAGGGAGAGAATGTGATCAGCCAGGAGAGTAGAACAAAACCATACACTAGTGATTTAGGGTATATTTTGATGTGTTAGAAGAAACTACCAAATTTTAAAGAGAGAACAACTTATATATATATTCGCCAAAAATAAGGGTAACTACTATGAAGGGATAGAATATGACTCTAAAAATGAAAAATAAAAATGTTTTTTAAAAAAGGGATTGATAAGATGTTGGTTAAAAAAGGGAAAAAGAAAAATTCAAAAAAAAATACAGTTAAAAAATTAACTTTGAAAGACTAAAGAATCATGGTAAAATAGCCATGAATTCTATATGCATTATTCCCCTAGTGTTGGAGTTCTGCCATTCTCATTGATCGGTAAACTTGGTCTTGGCGGGCTATTCTTGCTGATCTTCTGGGGGAGGGGCCTGTTGTCGGGGTTCCCAAATGTCTTTGCCGGAGGTGGAATTGCCTTGCCCTTGCTGGTCCAGGCTAAGTAATCTGCTCGGGTTTGCTCTCAGGAGCTTTTGTTCCCTGCAAGCTTTCCGTACAGCTTTGGAGGTGGAGAGTGAAATCGTGGCCTCCCAATTTCCAGCCCAGAGGAGCCCAGAACTCGGGCCCCACTCCTCAGTGTGTCCCCAGAGAAAAGCAGTCAGTCACTCCCATCTCCTTGGTCTCCAGCCGCACTCTGTGCTCACCCGGCCTGTGACTGAGCATTTCTATCTCTGGTACCCGACTCGGTGTGGAGTCTCCAAACCCAGCTGATCCCTGTGGTGGGCTTCTGAGCTGCTCCTCCCAGGGGAGGAAGGGGAGTCTCCCCAGAT
>NW_028010357.1:0-11784 GCF_054177405.1 Leptonychotes weddellii | reverse complement strand
AAAGGGATTGATAAGATGTTGGTTGAAAAAGGGAAAAAGAAAAATTCAAAAAAAAGATAGTTAAAAAAAATTAACTTTGAAAGACTAAAGAATCATGGTAAAAAAGCCATGAATTCTATGTGCAGTATTCCCCTAGCACTGGAGTTCTGCCATTCTCATTGATCAGTAAACTTGGTCTTGGCTGTCTGTTCTTGCAGATCTTCTGGGGGAGGGGCCTGTTGCCATGGTTCCCAAATGTATTTGCCGGAGACGGAATTGCCCCGCCCTTGCCGGTCTGGGCTAAGTAATCTGCTTGGGGTTGCTCTCGGGAGCTTTTGTTCCCTGCAAGCTTTCCGTACAGCTTTGGATGACGAGAGTGAAAATGGTGGCCTCCCCATCTCCACCCTGGAGGAGCCGAGAACTGGGGGCCTCACTCCTCAGTGAGCCCCCAGAGAAAAGCAATCACTCCTGTCTCCCAGTCTCCAGCCGCACTCCGTGCTCACCTGGCCTGTGACTGAGTGTTTCTATCTCTCGCACCCAACTCGGTGTGCAGTCTCCAAACCCAGCAGATCCCTACGGTGCGCTCCCTCACTGCTCCTGGGCGAGGAAGGGGAGTCTTCCCAGATCTGCCGCTTGTTGGGTCCCTGCTGGAGGAGCAGTGGCCCGACTGTGCTGCGGATCCCGGTTTATGGCAACCCCGAGCTGAGAGCCCACTCATCGGCTCTGTCTCTGCAGCCAGCTTCCCCGCTCTGATATCTGGGAGCTCTGCCACACTCAGGCACCTCCCGTCTTTCTGTGACCCTGATGGTCCTGAGACCACACTGTCCCACGAGGGTTCCACCCCCTGCTTAGCCACTGGAGCGACGTCCCTCAGCGGAGCCGACTTCTAAAAGTTCTGATTTTGTGCTCCGTGGCTCTATCACTTGGCAGAAGTGGCGGATGGAGACCCCCTCCCCCACCATCTATCTTCCTGAATATTGCCTCAGATTCACTTCTCCGCACCTCCTACCTTCCAGAAAGTGGTCGCTTTTCTGTTCAGAGAGTTGCTGCTATTCTTTTCTTCCATCTTCTATTGAGTTCGTAGGTGTTCAGAATGGTTTGATTCCTATCCAGCTGAATTCCTGGGACCAGATGAAATCCAGGTCTCCTACTCCTCCACCATCTTGTCCCACCCCCACTTGTGACTCTTTTTTTGGTCTGCTTTTCTCAACTCCATTTACTTAGGAGGGTAAAAGAGTGAAATACTACTTTTGGAAGTGAATTATACCTGATTTTTGTATCAAGAATGACATTGCTTCTTTCCACGAACATGTATAACCAAATATTGACAGTTACAATCATTTGAAAGATCACCAAGTGACCTGATATCAAGGATGAATTCAGAAATGTTATAAAATTGCTGTACAGTTTACACGTTTGCTCTTTGGATATAATCACAACATGTTAAAGCTGGAAAGAAAGTTGTAGACCATTTGGTCCACTCTCTTCTTTTGTAGATGTGGAAACTGTGATTCGCAGAGTTTGATATGCCTGAAATCACAGTCCTGATAACTGGCAAAACAATAGCTAAGCACTCATTTTCTGACTTTTTAAAGTGCTCTTTTTGCTTCCTATCTGAACTATCTTAAATAAGGTTCTACAGGCTCTCCTATGGAACAAATCATGCTATTAGCTAAGTTACAAGACTGGAGATGATGATTCAGGGTAGGATGCCTGGGGAAAAAAATTATGTCAAGTACATAATGAAGAAAAATTTGCATAATGTGATCAGTATAGATGATTTACTGGAATATTACTGGTAAAGTGGGTACTTCTGTTTTGACTGCTGGGAACTGTTTCAAAAGGTACAGTAATTATTGTATTACAAATATATTAATACCTTAGGCTCAAAAAGTTTTGTGCAAGTGATAATTCTAGCATGATTCATATACACAATGTAAAATATCACCAAACATGTATCCTCTGCTTTCCAAAAGTTCGTGTTACTCCCCTTCATTTTTACAGAAGCCTTACATTAGAATGGTCACAGGTTTTGGTGTTTTTATTTTTTTTGGTAAAGCAAAAATCCTCTTTTGATTTTCTTTCTGTTAGAGAAAACAGCTACTAATGTAAGTCTTTCCTTTTTTTTTTTAATTTAAATTCAATTAGCCAACATATAGTACATCATAATTTTTTGATACAATGTAAGGCTTTCCTAAAAGCAGAGTGGACTAACATGAACTTTCAGAAAGCAGGGGATACTCTTTGCTTTATGCCATTTTGGCTTTTGAAAGATTTTACAGGAATGATCTACTTTTGGGTAGTGGGAGAAACCTATATTTGAAAAAGATTAGATTTCTTAGATAATTGGTGAAACCGAAACTAGGATGATTTAGTTCTTAATTCTTTTTACAGTGGCATAATTCATACAAAGATCACATCATTTACCTTTTGTAATTGAAATGAACAATTCTCTGAATGTTTGTGCCATAACAAGGAAAGACAACATATAATACCAGTGTGAGCACTAACCCCTCTCAGCCCTGCCAAATCATTTACTTTTGCTTTGGAAATGTATTTTTAAAATTTATTTTTTATTTTATTTTATTTTTTAAAGATTTTATTTGACAGAGAGAATGAGAGAGCACAAGCAGGGGGAGCAGTAGAAGGAGAGGGAGAAGCAGGCTCCCCGCCAAGCAGGGAGCTCGATGCGGGGCTCGATCCTGGGACCCTGGGATCATGACCTGTGTCATGGGCAGACACTAAACCATCTGAGCCACTCAGGCACCCCTGTATTTTTAAAAATTTAGCTGGATGTGGGTGTGTGCAACATTCTGGAAACCTCAGAAAGTTTCATATAGAATCCTCAAGTTTGAATGCCACTAGGTCATATCTGTACCTTCCTCATAGCTCTGGTGGGATCATTGCAGAACATATTAGGATTTGAAAAACTTATATTTTGTAGCAGGGAGAGGCTAACTTGTCAATAGATCTGATTATCAAGAGAAAGAAGATGACCAGCTAGGGAAAAGACAGTTTCTATCCCAAAGAACCCTGGGATTTGGCCTTGATTTGGATTGATGTGGTTATCCAGAGGGATCCATCTGGTTAGTGGGTGGTAGCAACAGGCATTTCAGTCAATGATGGTATCATAATTTGGGTGGCTCCAAGTCTTCAGCTAGTGGTTATGGGTTATAAAGAGTTGATAATCAATGGCTGGGCAGATGGTTAGGTCCCAACTAAGTGGCTCTTAATTCTCACACACTCAATTTCCTCTATTTAATACAAATATTTTGTTACACCCCCCTTACTTAACATAAAATAGTCTACAGATGTAATTTTTTAAAAAAGATTTTATTTATTTATTTGACAGAAAGAGAAACAGTAAGAGAGGGAACACAAGCAGGGGGGATGGGAGAGGGAGAAGCAGGCTTCCTGTGGAGCGAGGACCCCGATTGGGGCTCGATCCCAGGATCCTGGGACCATGACCCGAGCCGAAGGCAGACGCTTAACGACTGAGCCACCCAGGCGCCCCTACAAATGTAATTTTTTTGAAGTATAGTTGACACAATGTTACCTTGGTTTCAGGTGTACAACATAGTGATTCGATACCTCTATATGTTACCCTGTGCTCACCACAAGTGTAGCTCCCATCTGTCACCACACAATGTTATTACAATACCATTGACTATATTCCCTATGCTGTACCTCTCATCCCCATGACTTACTTATTCCATAATTGGAAGCCTGTACCTTCCACTGCCCTTCACCCATTTTGTCCATCCCCCCACCCTCTTCCTGTTGGCAACCACCTGTTTGTTCTCTGTATTTATGGGTCTATTTCAGTTTTTTATACAAACATAATTTAAAAAATCTGTGTGCACTAATTATAAAATAGAAAAATAAAAAAGTAACTAATAATATTTATTTTAATATATAATGCTTGTGCACAACCACGTTAGAACTGTGCTTCCCCAAATACACTAGAACAGCACTTCCCAAACGTGACCGCGCATACAAATCTCCTGGGATCTTGTTAAAAAGCAGATTCTGGTTCATTACGTGTTGGGTGGGCTCTGAGATTCTGTATTTCTTACAAGCTTCCTGGTGATGTCAATGCTGTTGGTACATGGAATACATTTTGTTCTTAGAAGATATAATGAAGAATGTTGCACTGGGAAGGAGACAGCTACAAATGTAGTCTGACAGAGGTGTGTTGAATTAGTGATTGAATTGCCAGGAGTAGTGTTGCCATTATTAATGTGATTCTTTGGGACATTCATGAACAATTTTTGGCAAAATTCAGATCAAAACCAAGTCAACTTTTCCCTTGATCTGCACAGTAGCTGCATTCCTACCAAAATATTTTGTATTTATGTGTGAAACAAAGTTCAGCCCTAGGCTCAGATAATTATAGACAAATTTTTCACCTACAGGAATGCCCACTGGGATACTTGAAATTTTTGTGGAATGTGGGACCACTCTTTGTATAGAGAACTATCCCATGGATTGCTGGACAGTTAGCATCCTTGATGCCTGCCCATGAAATATCAATAGCACACTCAATCATTGTGACAACACAAAATTGCTCCCCAAAATTTCTCAAGTACTCTGGGGCACAGAGGATCGACAGAGTATGAATCAAGACAGAGTGCTAGCCTTGGTTTGCTAATTAGTAACTGTGGTAGAAACCCATTGTAGGGGTTAGGGAACACATCAAGGGTTAGGGCGTGCAGCTGCTTGGAGACAGGGAAGTCTAGGCTCACTCTGATGTGCTTGGTCCCTTTGTGTATGATGGAAATACTACAAACTCTATTGGGGAAGGAATGGGCTGGAATAGAGAGTGCCTCTCAAATGTTAATGCATTTATAAATCACCTGATGATCTTGTTAAGATGCAGGTGGAGATGCAGCAGGTCTGGGGTGTGATCTGAGATTCTGCGTTTCCAACAAGTTTTTAGGTGTTGCTGTTGCTGCTCTGGTACAGTTTACTCCACTAACTCTGAATAACAAGAGACAGAATACCTAACTTGGTGGGCTGTAGGTTGAAAACATCAGTGCCTTGAGCTGAGATGTGGGCAGCCAGAAGTGAACAATGATCATCCCATCTTTCTTTCCTCTCTGTAAGGATTATTTTTTCCTCATTCCTTTTTCAGTTCTCAGATTAATGAAAATCAGCATCCTAAGGTGGAGCTAGCTTATCTGCAGAGGGTTACTGATTCTGATCTTCTCTAGAATGGGGAAGCTCTGGGTCACATTTTGTCTAAAGGTCATTTTAGGTCTTAAAGGTACAGAGTAAATGCTACAGAGATTCTATTTATGTCATCAAAGTATTTAATTAGGCATAATCTGACATATTGTTAATGGATACTTGAAAGCCAGATTTTCCGAAGATAACATCCAATTCAAATAATTACTTGATGATTGAGAACTTTCTCTAAAGCTCTATTGAGGGAAACATTGTTATTTGGTCTAGAGTCAAGAAGACAGACACACAACACACATGTTATAAATCTCTACTCTTGTGCCCAGAGTTTTGCAAGCAGGTACCTAAGGCATGAAATTTAAGGAGGCACCTGTTCTCAGGGTTGTACAAGTACATGGTTGGCACTTGAGAGTGATTGCCTCCTTAAATTTTGTATCCCATCTCTGGTACCTTGCCTTAATTCTGACCCTGCCACTATCCATGACAGATATTGCTAAGAGATAATTCCTATCCTAAGAATTGCATGGTGGATGTGCCATTTACCTGGGAGAATATTTCTTCCATGTATCTTTGGTTGATTACCTATTGTCTGGAACACTGTTCTTATTCATAAGATTTATGGCTTGTCACAATAAACCCCATAGAAAGCCATACCAAATCTTTTCTTGGAAGACATGTATAGAGAAAAATCTCAATTCTCTAAATGTATTTCTCTATATCTAACATTTCTTCTTGGTCTTCTTATAAATATAATATTATTTTACCAAAAAATTACATAGCTTGTATATTTATTATTTTGAAAGCTTACCTATGGGTGAGAATATCTGGGTTTAGTGAATAAAAATGGGCAAGACAAACCAAAAACAGAACACAAAAGTAAAAACCACAAACCAATACCCCTTTCCCCACATGACTTAGAGTTATGATTAAGTTATGAAAAATTTATTATTTTTGTAAGAGAATAAGATCCCAAAGGCTGAAACCAACACTTGAAATCCTTCTGTTGGAAAAGCCAGCCCAGAGTGCTATATAGTTAGGTTTTAATTGCTTTGTTTCAGACCTGCTATATCAACATCTCTGACTGAAGAGTAGGCATTTGGAATGTATAAAGCTGCAAGGAAATGCTGGTGCTCAGGCAGAATTAAGAACTAGAGCCTTTATTTTCAGGGTGTCAAAAAATGCTCACGTTGTGAAAACAAAGTTTATTTCACTATATGTTGACCTAAAGATGTGTTACCAATTTTTAAACATTTTCAATTAATGTATGAAAAAATATTACAATAACAATAATGAAAATAAAACAAAAATCCTGTGATCCTTACAAATAACTCACTTGTTTTCATTTTCTTTTTTTCTAGCTTAGTCTGTCCCCAGGCTTCATGCATGTATGACTTTTGCAGTGGTGGAAGGTCCCACACTCAGAAAGGCTCCACAAATTATGTTGCTGGTCATGTCTATATATGTGTATATATCTGCATATAATTTTACATAGTTTGGAGTCCAGTGATGATTTGAAGTTGTATTCTTTTTTTTTACAAAATTACATTATAAGTATTTTTTTCATGCCATTTTGTGCTATTTCACCATCTTCCTGGTGATTAGTTTTGATGAGTATATAATATTCAATTAATCTTATCTATAACTAATGTTCTAATTTTTCCCATATTAAGTTGCTTCTCATTTTTCACTAATATATATTATATAGCAATGACAGTCTTTGTGTATTTAGCTTTATCCTTTGAAAAAGTTTACTCAGAAAAAAAAAAAAGAAAAAGTTTACTCAGGATACATTCCCAGGATGGGAATCACTGGGCTGGGCTGACCATACTTCTTGGTTTGCCTAGGACAGAGATAGTTTATGCCTGGTATATTTATTAATAGTACCCCTTTTGATCTCAGAAGTGCTCCCATTTGGGCTACAAATTTTACAGTTCTTGACTATGACCGGTATTACAACTGTTGAGCACTTTTAGAAGGGACAACTGATAAAATCAAATGATCAACAATAAGATATTAAAACTCAAATAACATTGAGAATAACTAGAAAATAAAATACAAGAAAAACCCCCAGCTTCTTTAGAAAAGATGATCAAAATAAGTTAAATTCTAAATCACATACTAATTGAGAAGAATGGAATTAAATGAGCAGTAATATTGGGGTTTTTTTAATTAACAAATATATGGTTGTTAATGCCCCATGGTGGTGGGAGGTACCACTTGTAAATCAAGATGTTAACGTTATTATTATAATTTCTAAAATTTATTTTATTTTATGTTAACTTTATTTTTAAAATCTGCAGGTAATTCAGGTATTGCGTTAAAATTTCTTTAATCCAGCCATTATCAGTTTAAAATTTGTGATAATTCAGAAAGGATTTTAACTATGATTTCTCTTCATCAAGAAAAAAAGCGATTGCTAAGTAAGGAATAGTGTACAGGAAGAGATGTTTATTCACTTTGGAGAATAAAGAACTTCAATAACTGTACTTACCTAAACAAAATGAAATGACTCTGTAAGCTGGGTCTCATAGCTGCTTGGACTGATGTCCTAATTTACCAATTCAAATAATTCTTAACTATTCATTAAAGTGGGGTCTTCTTCCAAATGTGATTGGTATGCCTAGCTCCAGTTAGTAAATGAACATGGCCATGGCAAAGCCTCATTTCCTCAAAAGTAGTACATCATTACATTACTTCTCCCCATTTCAGAGGGGCTTGCCCCTTGAATTTGTTCCAAATTTATGGTATTTTGCTTTTTTCCTTTGAAGCTAGAGGCTGTATTTTCAGGATAAATGCAAAAAGTCAGCTGCTTCTAAGACCTGTGTTTGGATGTGACCTTTATGAAACAAAGTGTAGTCTAAGATTTACAGGGCATGAAGATTCTGACAGAATGTTTCCTCCCTCAGGAAGGAAAGGGCAAGTGGAGGTCAGGGGTACAGTCCTGGATATGAAGGTAGGGCTGCTGGGGAGATCAGGGAGTCTGCTCGTGGAAGATTAAGGAGTTTCAAAGGTTCTGTTGAGTCTGAAATAGCATAACTTTAATCTTATCTTCAACACCTATTAACTCCATGACCAGGCATAAGTTACTCATTCTCTGAGACTTAGTTTCCCTGTCTGTATATTATTGAGCTGGTTTCTCCCCACAGTTACTGGGTGGTGAGTTTTGTTCCTAAAAGTGGAAGAAAAGACAAGGATGCCTGAGAGGACAGGCAGTCTGGGAAAAATCATGAAAGTTGGAGTTTTGGGAGATTCTCCTCAAGTAGAACAGATCCTCATGCTCGAGGAAAGGAGGTAGAGGAACTTTGGGCAGGCTTAGCTGTCTTGATTAGCTGTATCAGAGTGTATGATTACCCATTTATGCCCTTGCCAGGAGACAGGCATCTTTTAGGGCAGTGCTGGCTTCAGAGGGTGTGGTCTGGAGATGACCAGAGTGGGGCAGTGGCCGGAGGGAGTATACCTGTTGCAAGGGCAGAAACCAGGTTGGTAGGGACAATAGTGCCTTCAAGGAGAAGCTACAGTTGGGCACAAAAGTAATTCTGAGTCTGGATATCTGTCCTAAGCCTTTAGTTTTGGATTCAGTGGCCTCTAAAAAGCACCTTTCATGTATAGAATCATGCATAATTCTCTTCTTTATTGAGTGTTGACCAAGTGCTCAGCACTGGGGATAAAGGGGAACAAGATGTAATCTCTATTCCCAGAGCTCTCATAGTTTAAGGTGGAGATATTCATTATAGTTTAATGAATATATCAAGGCTTATTTATGAGCCTTCCTGGGTAAGTTGACCTTGTGCTGGAAGTGACTACCCTGCCTTTCCTTCCAGGAAGCAAGGCATAGATGTAGTCTTTGTCTGGTGCCCCAGTGTCCGGGTCTGGTGGTGATTCAACTTTGTAAATCTAACCCTCACCCCATGGAATCAATCTGCCAAACTGGTTCTGTCCCATCTGTGTTGTCTGGTTTCTCTGCTAGTTTTCTCTTGGGAAGGGGAATAAAGATACTTTTCCAATGTCTTGAACCCTCTTGGTCACTTTCCCATAGAACAGGCTTTGGGTTCCTTTTCCTTGAGGCCAGCCCTCTACATCCGCTGGTAGGTTGAGGACCTACTTCTTCATCCTGGTATCTGTCACTAGTGCTATTTCCTAGCAACACTAAACCAGGACCTACTCCCCCATTAACTGTATTGTCTAATCCAACCCTCAAATCCCTATCCTTTTTTTCTATTTTGTTTATTGTGGATCAGACTGCCTCTAGCCATTGGCACCTACCTGAAGGCAGGTGAAAGTAGTTAAAATGAGGTCAGGCAGCTAGTAAGTGGAGACCCAAAGATTTAAACCCAGGCAATCTGATGCCAGAGTCCATGCTCATAACCACCACATTGCTATCTCTCATCATTGTATAGGCACTCCTCCATTGTGTCTACTATCCAGCACGGCTGCTCATGGGAAAATTCAACTCAGAGTCCACATTACTATTGCTTTGTGTGTAGTCTGGTTTTCTCCTTCCCTCTCTGCCTCCCTCCTTTCCTTCCTTTCTCTCTCTGGAAGCTTTTTGGATCCTAAATTTATAGCGAGTGTTCTACATTCATGTGTCTTGATGTAGGTCTTCTTCTCTTTTCCTTTACACTTTTGATCAGCAAATCTTTTCAATTGTTCAATTCTAGAGAAATTTCCTGATTCATTTCTTTGACAGATTTTCCTGTTTATCCATTCTCTCTTTATGAAAAACCAAATCCTAGGTATTCGGCTGATCTGATCCTCAATGGACTCCCGAACTGATCCTTTATATTGACTTTTTTTCTCTCATATTTTTCATCTTGGAATTCTACTCTTTAGGGAGTTTCCTCAATTCTATTTTCCAATTCTTCTACTGAGTTTTTAATTTTGGCAATCATATTTAAATTTCAAAGAACGTTACTTATTTATATCATCCTGTGTTTTTTAAAAGATTTTATTCATTTATTTGAGAGAGAGAGAGAGCACGTGCACACACAAGCAGGGGGGAGGGGCAGAGGGAGAGGGAGAAGCAGACTCCCTGCTGAGCAGGAAGCCCGACTCAGGGCTCCATCCCAGGACCCTGGGATCATGACCTGAGCTGAAGGCAGGCACTCAACCGACTGAGCCACCCACACGCCCCTATATCATCCTGTGTTTTAAAAAAATAGATTCAATATTTTGTTAATTTTCTCCGATGCTACCAATTAGAGATTTTTGAAGTTATTTTTTATTTCTAGCACTGTTCCTTCCATTTTTGTTTTTGTTTTTGTTTTGTTTTTTAGTGAAGCTCTCTTTGTTCATGCTGGTCTTTCTCTTTCACATGGAGGACTTTTTTACTAATGTCTGGTGATGCTTGATTAATACTTTAAAATGAGCTGCTAAAACTTGATTGGGAGTGCTGTGAATTGTGTACAACAGTTGAATCACAGACCTGTGCCTCTGAAACTAATACATTATATGTTAAAAAAAAAAAAAAGAAGAAGATAGTAGGAAGGGAAAAATGAAGGGGGTGAAATCGGAGGGGGAGACGAACCATGAGAGACTATGGACTCTGGGAAACAAACTGAGGGTTCTAGAGGGGAGGGGGGGTGGGGGGATCGGCTAGCCTGGTGATGGGTACTAAAGAGGGCACGTATTGAATGGAGCACTGGGTGTTATATGCAAACAATGAATCATGGAACACTACATCAAAGCCTAATGATGTAATGTATGGTGATTAACATAACATAATAAAAAAAAAAACTTGATTGGGAGTTCTGTTGCAAGGTTGGGGCTTGTTGACTGGGACCTTTGGCTGTGGAGTGATTAAGCAAGGAGCCAACCTGCACTGGGACTGTAAGGTATCCCAAAAATGAGAATGTGGAGATTATCTTGTTTAAGGGAGAAAGCTGATCCCTGTGTGAAACAGTCTTTTTTTTTTTTGAAATTTTAAAATTTAAATTCAATTAATTAACTTATAATGTATTATTAGTTTCAGAGGTAGAGGTCAGTGATTCATCAGTCTTATATAATACCCAGTGCTCATTTTATCAGGTGCTCTCCTGAATGTCTAAACCCAGTTACCCTGTCTCCTCACCCCTCCTCCCTTCTGGCAACCCTCAGTTTGTTTCCTATAGTTAAGAGTCTCTTATGGCTTGTCTCCCTCTCTGCTTTTGTCTTGTTTTATTTTTTCCTCTCTTCCCCTATGATCCTCTGTTTTGTTTCTTAAATTCCACATATGAGTGAGATCATATGATAATTGTCTTTCTCTGATTGACTTATTTTACTTAGCATAGTACTCCCTAGTTCCAACCACGTCATTGCAAATGGAAGATTTCTTTTTTTTTGATGACTGAGTAGGGTTCCACTGCGCATGCACGTGCATGTGTGTGTGTGTGTGTGTGTGTGTGTGTGTGTATACACACCCCACATCCTCTTCATCCATTCATCTGTTGATGGACATCTGGGCTCTTTCCATAGTTTGGCTATTGTGGACATTGCTGCTCTAAACATTGGGGTACAGGTGCCCCTTTGGATCACTACATTTGTATCTTTTGGGTAAATACTTAGTAGTGCAATTGCTGGGTTGTAGGATAACTCTATTTTCAACTTTTTGAGGAACCTCCATACTGTTTTCCAGAGTGGCTGCAC
>NW_028010356.1:0-858 GCF_054177405.1 Leptonychotes weddellii | reverse complement strand
GGCGCTCATTGAAAAATTCCTGACTGACAGGGTAAGTCTACATTTTTGGGGGAGGTTGAAACTGCAGTTAGATTAAGTATCAAGCCCTGGTTTAGGAACTTAGTCTAAATGACACCATTTGGAGCCTTTGTGTGTGTGGTTTTTTGTTTTTTTGTTTTTTGTTTTTTGGTTTGTTTGTTTTGTTTGTTTTTTAAGTAAGTTCTCTGCCCAACATGGAGCTTGAACTCAGGACTCCAGAGATCAAGAGTCACATGCTCTACCAAATGAGCCAGCCAGGTGCCCCCTTGTGGTTTTCTTTTTCACAACTCTTCTACTGCTGTCCCCTCACCCCATCCCTAGATCCCATTCCTCCTCCACAGCAGCCCACCCACTGTTTTTGCATACCTTCTACGTGCCATAACCTGTGCGGAGCGGGAGGGGTGCGGGGGAGATGGGATGGTGTTGATGGTAAAAAAAAATAAGGCCTGCTCCCACAAATTCGCATCAGGAAGGCAGCCAAAAGATGAGCAAAATAAAATCGCAGGTCTTCGTGATTATCCTTGCTCCCTCTCCTCCTTGTCTGTATCCATTTATCAGTGGGTTCCATACCCGCCAGCCCTTTCTTCTGTTTTAAAGATAACTATTTCAAGGGACACCTGGGTGGCTCAGTCGGTTAAGCATCTGCCTTTGGCTCAGGTCATGATCCCAGGGTCCTGGGATCGAGCCCCACATCGGGCTCCCTGCTGAGGCATCTCCCTCTGCCTGCCACTCCCCCTGCTTGTGCTCTCTCTCTCTCTCCCCCTGACAAAGGAATAAATGAGATCTTTTTAAGAATAAAAAAATTATTTCAGGGGTGCCTGGGTGGCTCAGTTGTTAAGC
>NW_028010355.1:0-859 GCF_054177405.1 Leptonychotes weddellii | reverse complement strand
TGGTGATGATGGTGATGATGGTGATGGTGAGCACCATGATGACTAGACAGTTGTGTACTTTTCTTCAGATCATACAGCATGATGAAGTTCTAGTCTTTATTTTTAATCAGTGACATGATACATTTCTAAAGCTCACACATTTTAATGACTGAAGGTTCCTCCAAATCTTTTATAAGACTATTATCTGCCCAAACATAGATTGGGGCTGGAATTCTATTTATCAGTCTAGGTGTACATGTTTAAATCCATTGTGTAGTGGCACCGGATTGGATTTATTTTCACTCAGCGGCATAACCTCTGGGACTTTTTTCAGTGAATTCAGAAATTATGAGCTCTCCTTTTGTCCTTAGCAAAGTAGAAATTCTCTGAGGGATTTCATAAATAAATGTAAAGGTGAACTTCTTGATATGAATTTTACATATTTGACATACAACTTGGATATTTCCTCTAGCAAGGATCTTCAACTGGTTGCTTTTTACTGGTGATGCTCTTAGAGCCACGTGCTGTACCTGAGGGAATATTCTTACAAGATTGATTCCATAGCAAGACTTAATGCGACTCAGATTGCCAATTTCTACTACTTATGCTGAAAAGCAGTTTTCAAATCCTCCACATCATGTGAGAACTGTGGTCTAAAAACTATTTTAACCAGAATCGAACTATTTAAAATTAGTGGATAACCCAAGGCTTCCTACACAGAAAAATACAAGTTGTACCTGTGTTTTGGTTGAGAATTTTAAACAACAAAAAAGAGGAAGCCCAGAAAACCACTAAGCCAATGAAAGCTTCTGGGATTTTTCACCTGAGGTAACTCAAGAATTTCAATATAGGGGAGGTTTGTAGTTCAGCAGGGGGTCGT
>NW_028010354.1:0-859 GCF_054177405.1 Leptonychotes weddellii | reverse complement strand
ACTGGGAAACTCCAGGAGATGGATGCTGAGCAGTGAAGGTGATGTATAGAAAAGGAGGTACTAAAGGCACTTACACATACTTTAATATTTCCCCAGGCTGATTCTGTGTACAGAAATAGGAAAAAAACCTCATCTTCCTCCTTCTTCTTATACTTCCTGACTTCCTGCACCTAGAGCTCAGATGTCAGAACTTTATTCACTTAATGAATTACTTTGGCTTTGATGAGCAAGCCTTAGGACCCAACACCATTCATAACTTGCTTCTATGTGAAAATATGTTCCAATGTCCAAACGCCCTATTTACAGATTAACTTCAGAGTGTGATCTGTGCCTACACTGGGGTCTACCCGAATGGACTCATTGCTTTTCCATTGTCCTTCATTCCCCCATCTTAATTTGGAATCAGGTGCTTTGTTAGGTTGAACTAGAAAGAAACACTGGGGAATGAGGCTTTATTTGGTAACATTTAGGTAATATTGGGGCATGCGACGGAGAGGACACTCATGATGCCACAGAAGTACGTGTGTGGGTCTCTACTCAGAACCCTAGGGACAAACACCTAAATCCTGACCATGGCCCACGAGGCCCTGAGTGGTCTTGCTTCGCTCACCTTTCCAGCTTCACGTGGTCCTACGTTCCCAGGTTCAATTCTGTGGTTGTGTCACGCTTCCAGACACAGGGCCTTTGTACTTGCTGTTCCTGTGGCCTGCAATCCTTTCTCTGCTCTCTGCCCTTTTAGGCTGCTCCCCACCCCCACTTGACTTTCGCCACCCTTCAGATTCTGCTCCAGATTCCTCCTCAGTCCGTTTCCTTAGTTTCAACGCTCACAGACTTATATTTCTTTCTGATTGAGTACAAT
>NW_028010353.1:0-859 GCF_054177405.1 Leptonychotes weddellii | reverse complement strand
TGGTGATGATGGTGATGATGGTGATGGTGAGCACCATGATGACTAGACAGTTGTGTACTTTTCTTCAGATCATACAGCATGATGAAGTTCTAGTCTTTATTTTTAATCAGTGACATGATACATTTCTAAAGCTCACACATTTTAATGACTGAAGGTTCCTCCAAATCTTTTATAAGATTATTATCTGCCCAAACATAGATTGGGGCTGGAATTCTATTTATCAGTCTAGGTGTACATGTTTAAATCCATTGTGTAGTGGCACCGGATTGGATTTATTTTCACTCAGCGGCATAACCTCTGGGACTTTTTTCAGTGAATTCAGAAATTATGAGCTCTCCTTTTGTCCTTAGCAAAGTAGAAATTCTCTGAGGGATTTCATAAGTAAATGTAAAGGTGAACTTCTTGATATGAATTTTACATATTTGACATACAACTTGGATATTTCCTCTAGCAAGGATCTTCAACTGGTTGCTTTTTACTGGTGATGCTCTTAGAGCCACGTGCTGTACCTGAGGGAATATTCTTACAAGATTGATTCCATAGCAAGACTTAATGCGACTCAGATTGCCAATTTCTACTACTTATGCTGAAAAGCAGTTTTCAAATCCTCCACATCATGTGAGAACTGTGGTCTAAAAACTATTTTAACCAGAATCGAACTATTTAAAATTAGTGGATAATCCAAGGCTTCCTACACAGAAAAATACAAGTTGTACCTGTGTTTTGGTTGAGAATTTTAAACAACAAAAAAGAGGAAGCCCAGAAAACCACTAAGCCAATGAAAGCTTCTGGGATTTTTCACCTGAGGTAACTCAAGAATTTCAATATAGGGGAGGTTTGTAGTTCAGCAGGGGGTCGT
>NW_028010352.1:0-859 GCF_054177405.1 Leptonychotes weddellii | reverse complement strand
CTACCAAATTCCACACATGTACTCCAAGACCAGCTTGGGTGAGGTACATAGTTTCTCAGCACAGGGGGATTCCCAGGTGGGCGAGTTTGGGCTCAGGCAGCCTGCCCGGTTGTGGACCTCGGGTCTGCAGCATCACGCACATGCTGAGGCCTCTGCACTGAAGAGGTGACTCTGAAAGCTCTGCTGCCCAACCTCAGAGCCCTTCAAGTAAGCTCCAGCGGGAGTGTGCAGAAGCCTTTGGCTCGCACGGATCCTGCAGGGCCCACCTTCCTGCCCCTGTGCCCTAGACTCACAGCTGCTTTGGGCTGGTCATTAAACTGTTTTGTTCACCATATTACCTTCCCAAAGCACACTATTTAAACAGGAATACTAATCTGCATCACTTCTCACAACCTTTAAGGAGTACATAAGTAGCTGTGCCAAGAAAGAGTGGCCCAAAGATCAATTTTATCTACATTATATTTTGCTTAAGGAATGTGGCACGAAGGAGTGAAGACTACGCCACAGACGGTTAGAAGCATAGTTAACGTACTGATTAATGGTCCCAGCAGCAGGAAAAAAAGATGGCCGATAGAAGGGACTGGCAATCACTCTTCTACAATTCTGGGCAGGAAGAGAGTAAAGCTAAGGAGCTCCATCTTTCCTTGAGCAAACTGTATGTAAGTACAAAATGCTGCTCCAGTGTGGGGTCCGTAGTGCAGCACGTGAACTGCGAACCCAAGACCGGCCATTCAGCTCTCAGGCGGAGAGGACAAGACATCCGGTCTGGGGCACGCATCAACAGGCTGGGCCGGAGGCAAAGCTGGAGCCCAGGTGGCCTAGACAGAATGAGGGACTTCTATCATCGGATCCAGACACC
>NW_028010351.1:0-859 GCF_054177405.1 Leptonychotes weddellii | reverse complement strand
GTCCAGAAGTGGTTCTACGAGAAGTTTGGGGAGTACGTGGAGGATTTCCGGTTCCAGCCCGAGGAGAGCACCGTGGAGACGGAGGAGCCCCTCAGCGCCCGGAGGTGGGGGCCCTCGCGAAGGTGGGGGGGCGGCCACCGGGACGTCAGAGCCAGGCCGGTGTCCGAGTGTCCAAGTGGCTGCGGCCAGGGCTGCTCCCGGGGCCGGCCAAGCCACCTTCCTGGGGGCGGGGCCTCCTTCCCGGGGGCGGGGCCTCCTTCCCGGGGGAGGGGCCTCCTTCCCGGGGGCGGGGCCTCCTTCCTGGGGGAGGGGCCTTCTTGGGGTGGCGAGGGCAGCCGGCAGGGCTCCATGGCGGGTGGCACTGCCGCGTCCCCCCGCTCAGCACTCCTACTTGTGCTTTGTGACCCACGCCGTGTGGGGACGGTGGTCTGGGGGCCCAGCGCCCACGACCCAGGCCTTCCCGCTCCCTGTGCCAGGCCGTGTTGTAGGCTCTGGGGAACTCAGGTTCTGGGGACGTGGGCGGGAGACCAGGGATGGTTCTGTAGGTGAGGACGCCCCCACCCCAAGTTAGGGAGCAGTGGTGACGTGGCCCCTGGCGTGGCCCCTGCATCCCCGGTCACACTGTGCTCCCCACGTGCCAGCAGAGCTCCGTGGTGGGGGCAGCGGGGACACAGGGCACAGGAGCTGGTGCTCACCTCTCTCTCTCCCTCCTTCTTAGGTTGACGGAAAACATGAGACGACTAAGTGAGTCCCTAGCGTGTCTGTGAGCGGCCATGGGAGCCGGTGGGACCCCTGAGCCGCGAGCGCGTGGTCAGTGGTGGTGGGGGGGGGGGGGCGGCAGCTCTGCGGTCCTGAGCTC
>NW_028010350.1:0-859 GCF_054177405.1 Leptonychotes weddellii | reverse complement strand
ATTACACACCTACTGAAGATAATGTTTACAAAATTATAAACGGGGACAAATGTTTATGAGGTCACTCCCATCTATCTCTGGGAAGTAGAAAACTGTAAAAACAGTCTCTTCTTCACTTGCAATACGAAAATTGCAATCTGGATTACTGTAGAATCATAACTTTCAAGGTTCACTGATTCCAAAGATGGAGAAGTGTTTCTGAGGAGAGACAGGGCTTGCCAAATGTCTCCCTTGTGGCAGAGCAGGGTAGAAAGAGGTGGCTGCCATACAACTGAGTAGGAAGGAATGAACATTTTAATGAATTTTTGAAAGTCAAGCAGGTGCCAGCTTGTCATTTGGACACAGAGGGCTCCAACACTCACTTCACACACACTGGAAAGCACTTCTCTATGGGTATCTACCAGATATCATTTAGTGCAATGCTTAACACTAGCAAGAGTAGGAAGGGAAAAATGAGGCGGGGAGATCGGAGGGGGAGACGAACCATGAGAGACTATGGACTCTGAGAAACAAACTGAGGGTTCTAGAGGGGAGGGGGTGGGAGGATGGGTTAGCCTGGTGATGGGTATCAAGGAGGGCACGTATTGAATGGAGCACTGGGTGTTATACGCAAACAATGAATCATGGAACACTACATCAAAAACTAATGCTGTAGGGGGTGGAGCAAGATGGCGGAGGAGTAGGAGACCTGGATTTCGTCTCCTCTCAGGAATTCAGCTGGATAGGGATCAAACCATTCTGAACACCTACAAACTCAACAGGAGATCGAAGAAAAGAAGAGCAACAACTCTCTCATCAGAAAAGCGACCACTTTCTGGAAGGTAGGACGTGCGGAGAAGTGAATCCGAGGCGATATTCG
>NW_028010349.1:0-859 GCF_054177405.1 Leptonychotes weddellii | reverse complement strand
AAAAAAAAAAAAAAAAGTTAAAGACAAGCTCATAGATACGGAGAATAGATTAGTGGTTGTCAGAGGTGGAGGTTGGTGAGGTGGATGAAATGGGTGAAAGGAGTCAAATGTTACAAACTTCCAGTTATAAAGTAAGAAAGTTCTGGGAATGTAATATGCTGCATGGTGACTACAGTTAATAATACTGCATCACATATTTCAAAGTTGCTAAGAGATATCTTAAAAGTTCTCACCACAAGAAAAATGTGTAATTATGTATGGTGACAGATGTTAACTAGACTTATTTTGGTGATTACTTCATAATGTATACAGAGAGCAAATCACTATGTTATTGATTTGAAAAAATATAATGTTGTTTGTCAATTATACCTCAGTTAAGAAGAAAGAATTGACTGTGATAATTTCATTTACTCTTACTGTGGCAAGACTAACTCACAATAATCCCAAATGTAGAATGCGGGGTGTGGTTGAAGATCACTGAAGAACCATTATAGAGGAGATGAATCTGGTTTGCTGATGAATGAAAGTAATGAGCGACACCTGAAATTATATTAAAAAATTACTTTTAATATTTCATAATTGTGCTTTGGAATATTTTTATTTCTAGGAATAATCTTTTGATGAGCTCCTTATTTTAAACTATAAATAATGTTTTGCAGTAGAATCGAATGGCATTGAGAAAACTTGCTTTGCACAATTTTTTTTCTACGCATAACTTTATTTTTATTAATTTCACACCTAGAAAAGAAAGGATTATTTTATGTAAGGAAATATAAAAAGTTATTCTTTTTTTAAGATTTTATTTATTTATTTGAGAAAGAGAGAGAGCATGAGAGTGGTAGAGGGAGAGAATCCTCAG
>NW_028010348.1:0-859 GCF_054177405.1 Leptonychotes weddellii | reverse complement strand
CACAACAGTATGTTTGAACAATTTGTTTTGTTTTAACAGTATGTTTAAAATGTGGAGCTGAACAGCAATTGATGCTTTAATGGAATTTCTCTCTCCAAAACAAATATTTAGCATTCATTATTTATATATATCCCCAAGTAACTTTATTTCTCACTTGCCAGAAGTTTCTTAGAAAAATAAACCTAAAAAAAAAAAAAAAGAAAAATAAACCTAAAAGAAACAAGCTCTGTTTAAAGATGTTTCAAAAACTCCAGACAACTTATCTAATGTACAAAAATTTCCCACAATTTATAATAGTAGTATGAGAATGTTAAATTCCACTTTTAATGACTATTAAAATTAATTTCCTTTGCCATTTTTCTTAACCTAAAAAGCAATTAATAACAATGGGTAATACTGTTGCTCTATTTTGGGGATACCCATGGGGCTATTTGAATTCTTCTTAACTGAGTTGTGTAAGCAAAGTAAAAAGTTTCTCTGAGAAATAATTAGGCTTTTGAAATGGAGATGTTATTATATTAGGTCAGAGAGAGCCACAGCTAAATTTATCATTTTCATATGTCTCTTTTCATCTGCTAAATATAATTACCTTGTTATTTGCCTTTTTTAACCATAAAATTCAGTGAATAAATAAAAACTCAATGCAGCTCAACACATAAAAGTTGTTTTTACAGTGATTCAAAATCAAAGCCATCCTTTCCCATCCTGGTCTCATTGAAAATGGTTTCAATTAGAGCAGAAAGGTGCTAATGGGTAATAGCCAACCCCCAACTATGAGCTAGAAGGCACCAGTGTTCAAAGCCTAATTACCCAGATGTCACAAGTACAAAATTACATGCTTTTATAATGTTAAAATAAT
>NW_028010347.1:0-859 GCF_054177405.1 Leptonychotes weddellii | reverse complement strand
CATTGAAGCTGACATCTTTTAGCTCTCCAGTCTCCATGCCTTGGATACTCTCTCATACATTATCTGGCTTGGCATTTGGTACTACTCTCTACCCTGGAGGAGTCCTTCTAGAAGGAGTTCTGGGTAGAATCCAAAGTTAGTCATATCACCATAGCATCACAAATAGCATATAGCAACTGCAAAATGTTTTGACCTAGAGTTACAAGAAATGTCATATTTCTTTTATTTTTCTAAATGAAATCAAAGCTTGTTTTAAACCTGACTAGCTATGGTTGGTGAAGAATTTTAATGTTCATTTTTATTGGGGTTCTCTTCTGTATGGAATCATGCAACGTTCTCCATAGTGATGTGTGTCTTGGAAAATGAAGGAAGGACTTGACCTTAAGTCTGTGGTGGTCACCATCATTGGTATCCTTCCATTTGTTCCTAGATGCTCCAGTAGAGACCTGGTCCTTTATGTCTGTCAGGCTTTGCTTTTATACTTGTCTGTGGTGATGCCCCTAATATCCCTCCTTGCAGGCACGACCATGGTGATGCTGTGCAACCTCCCACTTCCTCTTCACTTACCCCTTACTTCCCCAAACATACTCACATAATTTCTCAGGTTCTAGAAATCTAACCCTTAGGGAAAAGACAAGTCTCTCTTCCTCTTATTGTACCAGTGTCCATTGTCCTCCCCTTGGAAATCTCTCCTAAAGTATTGTCCTTCCCTGAAAGTAACCGAAACCAGCTTTCAAGGACATAGAGTCCAGCTCCCTCTTGGGAGCGGAAGGGGAGAATAGATTTAATTCTTTTGGCTAATGAGTTCATAACAACATCCTACCCCCAAATTTAAAGCATGTACCAATTTAATTTCTCA
>NW_028010346.1:0-11784 GCF_054177405.1 Leptonychotes weddellii | reverse complement strand
GCAGGGAAGGGGGCGGGGAGGTTGGGGTGGGCAATATGGCGGTTGTGAAAGAGACCACGTCCTTGTCCAGGCGCCCGCCCACACCCTTGCACCAGGCTGGCTCCTGCCTCGCCCACTGCGGTCGGTAGTCACAGCGCCGGGACGTCACCTGCCGCCTCGCAGACAGGAAGCCAGACTCCGACATTATGTCTCATCATGTTGAGGGTGCTCATATTGGGGAAGTTCTCTAAATCCCCGTTTTTGAAACCCAACAAGAACTCTAGCATGTCACGCCAGTGACAGTGCATTGTAATTTCATTCAAACTATAGAGGAAAATTCACTAATTAAATTCCACATGAGGCCACTGGATTAATATGACCGCTCTCCCTATGCAAATTCTAGAGAGTAATACACCCAGGAAAATGCCAACCACGTCTCGCAGGGCCTTGATTAAAGGCACACCCCAATGCGTCGCCGCGCGCATCGTGGCAGGTTGTGTGGCTTCCTGGGCCCCGCCCGGCGGCCCCGCCGAGAACGCGCCACCGGGGCCGGCGGGCCGCCGCCACCTCCCCCCGGCCCCTGCCCCGGCCCGCACCCTGGGGTCCCGCCACCCCCGGCCCGGGTCGGCACCCTCGGGGCCTGCCGCCCCCTCCCTGGCCCCTGCACGGCGGCGCGCCCACCTTGGCGCCGATCTGGTTGCCGCACTGGCCCGCCTGGATGTGCACGATCTCACGCATGGTGCCGGCTGCGGAGAGGGTGTTGGCGCTGGCCCTCGGAGCTGTGCGCGCGGCGGGACCGGCGGACTCCGCAGCAGAGACCAGTCGCCGCCCCCCAGCGCTGCATTTTATACCGGGGGAGTCGCCCCCTCCCCGGCCTGGCCCGCGATGACGTAATGGCGGGCGGGGCTGGGGGCGGCGCCGCGGGGACTGCGGCACCGCGAGGGGGAGCTGGGGCGCGGTGCGAGGTGCGGGGGCGCTCGGGCCCCGGTCCGCGCCTGTCGGCTCGCGAGAGGGCTCCCGGCGCCGGCGGCCGGCCGCCAAGGGTGGTGTCGGGGCCTCCGGCCCAGGCCGCCGCGGTCGGCTCGAGGCACCGACGCGGCCCCACCTTGCACTGGCTCCTCAGTAACACCGCATCCCCCCGACCCGTCCACTCTGGCCACCCGACAGGGGCTGGCAACCTGGGTCCTGGAACGGGGGTGGGAGGGTCCTCGCCTCCCGGGGCCAGGTGAGAGGCAGCCAGTACCCTCTTGGAGCGGGGAGCCTAGAATGGTCAGTGGGCTCTACAGCTGTTCCTCAGCTTTCCTGCCTCCCAGGGCCACGTTCTCTTTCTATTCCGGGTGGGAATTCGCAGCAGCCAGTCTAAACGCGGGGAGGGGGGTGCAAGATGGGGAAGAGTCGGGGGTTCCCCGGTGACAGCAGATGGGAACTGTGTTGGAGGAAAGAGAGGATGGGGGGAGGGGGCGGCTTTTACTTCTACTTGTGAGGAAGATGGTCCGTTTAGAAGGTGCTGGATTTGTCTCATGTCTGCATTGGGCTCTTGGGTCCTTGTAAAGGCCATCTAAATGTGGAAAATTCTGCATGCGTACGTGTGTGTCCGAGAGGATGTAACAGCCGCACATCAGCCCCGAGGTACCCACACCTTACATTCAATATGTCACCTAATCCTCGCTGCCATCTAGAGAGCTGCACAGACCTGTTCAAAGGCCACTAAGCCACGTGTGACTACTGAACATTTGAACTGTGGGTAGTCTGAATTGAGATGTGCTGTAAGTGTAAAAGAGTCACTGGATTGCATGGACTCAGTAAGTTAAAAGGCTGTAAAATATTACATTGCTAATTTTGTATATTGATTACATATCAAAATAATATTTTGGATAGATTTTTAAAATTAATTTCACTTTTTTTTTTTTAACCTTTTTAAATGACTACTACACTAGTAGTGACTAAACTGGAAAATTTTCTTACCTATGTGACTCACATTGTATTTCCATTGAACAGCTCTGCTCTGGAGTATACATAATTACTATCCCTATTTCACAGCTCGGAAAAGGAGGCTCAAAGAGCTGACTAGCTACAAAGCTAGTAAGTGAAGTCATCTGGATTCCTTCTACAAAGACAAAGCCCAGGTGAGTTTTAAAGGCTTGGTCAGCATGAGGTAACACCCAATCGTAATTGTTCTCAAAGATGATCCTGAACGTTGGGCTAGGTGAGCGGGGACCTGGGGTCTGTTTTTGTTGCCCACACATACTCCTTTTCCTCTCTGGGACCAGTTTCTCCAACTATAAAATGACGATAATTATAGGTGCCCTGCAGCCAGCTTTGTGAGTAGGAAATGAGAAGCTCTATATGAAAGCAGGTCAAGTTTATGGAGCAGAAATGCCCCCATAAAACCCAAGGTGATGCTGTTGTTATAAGTATGAAGCCTGCTTGCTGTGTTAATAGTGGGCATCTGTCAGAGGTGGGCAACGTCATGGCTTCATCACGCCTGCCTGAGGGAGCCAGTCCTCGGGGGTCCTCTCAGCACCGGTCAGGTGCCTGGTGCCCTGGGGGGAGGGCCGGGGGGGGGGGGTATGGGTTTCCTGGCTCTCTCCTCCTCTCTCCCCTCCCCATGCAGCTGGGCCCCCAGGGCACAGTCTATTCCCACTGATGTTGTTCCCACATTCTGAGGGCTTGGCCTCCACCTTCTCCCCATCTCTACCTCCAGTTCCCATTTCTTGGGCTGTTCATGAGCAGACAGAGCCTTCCATTTCCCTTCCAGAGAATGGCCCTGCTCCGGGTAACTTCACGGATAACACAGCGCCATAAAGATTTTCTGGAGGTAATTGCTTCTTGGTCTTTGTTGTTTCCTTCAAGATGGGGATTTGGGGCCAAGTAGGCATAGAAGATGTGACCTGGAAGGGATAATATTGGGGACATGGGACCCTAACAGGTGGGCATCTCCCTACCTGTGGAAGGGAAAGATCACCCTCATGGATGGTGCCCACTCTGCTTGGGCACCATCTGCTGGTTGGGTCGCTAAGTAAGTCACCTACCCTCTCTGAGCCTCTGTTAGCGTATCTGACACATGGAAATCTGGTTGTGTTCTGTTATGTTAAGAGACAATGTGACCTGGACGTTTAGTACACACGCAGTCGATAAATCAATGACAGCATTGGTTACAGCAGGCCCGGGCACAGGAGGGCTGCCCGTGGGTTACTGGCAGCACATGTCCTTGCCCAGGCTGTCTCCTCTTGCCACCCAGTCTGCACCGGCCTGCTTTCTCATCTGCTCGCTCCTCCCCCAGTACCCGCCCCTGTTGTCTGTTGGAATCTAATCAAAGAGGCACACAGGCAGATTTTTAAACAATGCCTGCCCAGCCTAAGGTGACTCATCCGACAGCTGTGACCTCTTACTCTCCTCCATGTGGGCATCAGCAGCACCAGCACGCTGTCACACAGCAAGGGTCTGGGGAACGCCCCCCCCACCCCGGGGAGGGGAGCAGGAGGGAATGGGGCGGGCGCATCCTCCCCTCTCCCCTGGAATAGGCTTTTGGCAAGCTTTGGGGAAAGGTGGTTCCCCCCCCACCCCCACCCAAGACCCTCCTGTCCGAAAAGGAGCAGCTCTCTGGCTGTTGGGCAGGGTCAGGGGGAGGGGTCCCAACATCCTCCGGCCGTCGCCTGTCATTTCCTGCTTTTGGACCTGATGTCACTGACATCAAGTGTGTGAGCCGTCCCTGCCCTGAAGGCACTTTGGAGTGATGCTGACAACCTTCAGACTGGAAAGAAAGGAGTGAATTCCCGGTAGAAGGCTGGGCCTTGCCTGCATTTTACAGACGGACTCAGGATCCTCCCCTTCGCTCTGCCTGCCCTTCTTGTCTCCTGCCCTGGGTGAGAGGATCGTAGTGAAAGCACCCCCCGCAAGCCTGAGATGTCCATGATGGGAGCTGCTCTTAGCGGATGCCGTCTCTGGCGGGACACATGTGATCTGCTTCAAAGAGATTTCACTGGGATCCTGACATTTGGAAAACATCAATAGAATAACGAAAACCCAGGAACCATTCCAGCAATCAAGTCGCATGTATTATTCTGGAACAGTCTCACAGCCTACTTGTTTGTGCCCTCAGAGAGGGTCCAGGGGACAAGGCACCTCAATTTCTCTTTCCCGTGAAACTCCTCTAAAATAGCCCTGCCTGCTCCTTCGACTGTGAGCACACATTTTCAAGCTTTTAATAAAAGTATCTCTTTATGAAGATGGAGGAATTTTACTTAAAGCATTTAAAATGCTTCCTTTTTAAAAAGACTGCCTGAAGTATGAATAGTCTGAACCCCAATTTAACTTACTTTGAAAATATCAACTCCACCAAGTTATAGTTTATAAATTTTTACACCAGAGAATAGTAATTTGGAGTAATATAAGGTAATGTTTTTCAGCCCTCTTCTGGAATGTTTCATGTCCCAGTATGTGTTATTTTTACTAGAATTGTCAATCTGGGCCTTTCAAAATTGAAAACAACAAATATGTGTGTGTATAATATACACACACATTGTATGTACATATATATTTTATTACGGTAAGAAAACTTATTTTATATATACACATTTTCTGACTATGAAATTAGAAACTTTAGAAAATACCAAAGAACATAAATATGTCTTTCTACTCTTCTCTGTATGTACTTTTTTTTCACTGTTTATGTTTGATGCATTACTTTCTTTTCTTCTTCCTTTTCCTGGTCATTTGGGTGTTTTTGTTTGTTCCTTTTTAACATCATTTCAATTACATTTGCCTTAGACATTAAAAAAATGAAGAAATACTGCATTTTCTTATGCCATGACTTAAATCACAAGTCTTACAAATTTTCAAACGTATGTAACCTTTTCCCAAATGCTACCATTTTTCCTATAATCTAGAGCATCTGGAATGTACCAGATTCTCTAAGCAAACTGTTTCATACAGCCAGGGCTGTTCACATGGCCTGAATGAATGTCCCCCCATTCAGCCCACTCTCACATTCCCTGGATGGAGTTAAGAGCATAGGCCATGGATGGAGTGGGTGCAAATCCTGACTCTGACCCTTGTTAGCTGTGTGGCTGAGAGGAAGTTACTTAACCTCTCTGTGCCTCAATTTCTTCAGCTGTAAAATGGTAATAATAATTGCACCTACCTCCTAGAGTTGCTATAAGGACTGGATGAATGGATATGTGAAAACACTTAGAATGCCACCTGTTCCATAGTAAGTGTTTCATTAATCTTAGCTATTATAATTAGTGTTACTATTTCCTTCCTTCCTGCCTTCCTGCCTTCCTGCCTTCCTGCCTTCCTGCCTTCCTTCCTTCCTTTCTTCTAGGAAGCTCCTCTCCACAAATCAGGGCTCAACTCCAATGTCATCACTTTCTCTGTGATGCTCCCTCCTTTGTACTTTATCATATGGCGTACACATCTTCATATTATAATCCTGACCCTTTTTCCCTGAGATTAGTTTAGCAAGGAAGGGCACTACTGTAGAAATAAACATGCAGAAGAACTGAACAGGCAGTGAGCTGAGGCACCCTTTGAATGCGGTCTCCCCTCCCAGACCCAAAGGGTCTGCAGGGGAGTGCATGTCACCACACTCTGCAGGAAGTTCCAGCCCGAGCACCCCTCACGGGACTGGACCAGCTCCTGGAGGAGGCATGGAACCCAAGAGAGCCCAGTGCCCATCACTTTCCAACTTTCTGGCTCCCTCGCCACCTATTTTCTGAACACAGGCTTTTTTTCACACCAATGAGTTGCAAAGAATCTGGGCCAACCATGCCGACTCCCCTGTGGCCAAGCCGGGTGCGCAAAAGGTGCAGGTCATTTTCGTGGAAGCTCCAGGGCTCAAGTGGTGCTCTGTTTCACTGTCAAGGCAAAGGGCCTTTATGGGAAGCATTTTCCTCCCGGTGGTGGGAAAGCCATTAGGTTATGCAGAGCCTAATAATTCTGCCTTCTGCCCCAAGCATGCTGGGGGAGAGGCTTCCAGTGGTGGCTGGTGGGGAGTGGCAAGAGTGGCTTCCCCAGATCCTTGGCCCAGCTGCTGCAGCCTGGGCCCGCCTCCGCCCTCCCAGAACATTCCGGGCCTTCTCAGTGCCCGCCCCAGACATAGGAGCCACCTCCTCTCTGCCCACCACCAGCATGGGCTGTCCAGCTTGCTCACGATCGGGCTTGGCCCTGGGAGCACCAACCAACCACCACCACTCATTAAATACCTGGGGGGCGGGGAGAGGGAGGCACTCAATATATGAAGTGCCTATTTTTTAGCTATGAAATAACATTGAGGTACATTTTGTTTACTGGATCGAGCTCATTTAAACTGTGGAAAACTACAGTCTGCTGGGGTCTGCTGCATTGTATAGCCGGGAGTCTTCAGAGAAACCCCGAAATTGTTTCTCATTCCTGCTGCCCTCCTTTTTTCCCAACTAAGTGCCAGAAATGCTTGCTTTGACTGTGCAGAAATACTACTATTTATTTGCAATCAGTTTTGTTTTATTTTATTTTTACTGGAAGCCTGTGTGTCCCACTGTCCCACTCCCTATACCCCCTCTGACAGCCATCAGCTTGTTCTCTGTGTTTATAGGTCTGATTCTGCTTTTTCTTTGTTTGTTTATTCATTTTTTTTTTAGATTCCACGTTTGAGTGAAATCATGTGGTGGTTGTCTTTCTCAGTCTGACTTATTTCATTTAGCATAATACCTTCTATGTCCATCCATGCTGTCACAAATGACATGAACTCATCCTGTATATGGCCAAGTAATATTCCAGTGTGTGTGTGTGTGTGTGTGCACACACGCACACACACACACATGTCACACCTTCCCTATCCATTCATCTATCAAGGGACCCTTAGATGGCTTCCATATCTTGGCTATTGCAAGTAATTCTGCAATAAACAGGGAAGATCAGTGTTTTCATTTTCTTTGGATAAATACCTAGTAGTGGAGTTATTGGATCATATAGTAATTCTATTTTTAATTTTTTGAGGATCCTTCCTACTGTTTTCCACAGTGGCTGCACCAATTTACATTCCCACCAGCAATGCACGAGGGTTCCTTTTTCTCCACATCTTTGCCAACATTTGTTATTTCTTGTCTTTTTGCTTTTTGCCATCCTGACAGGTGTGAGGTGATAGCTCATTGTAGTTCCGATTTGCATTTCTCCGATGATGAGTCATGTTGAGCATCTTTTCGTGTGTCTGTTGGCCATCTGGATGTCTTCTTTGGCAAAATGTCTATTCAAGGCCTCCTTCCGTATTTTAATTGGATTATTTGTTTTTTGGTGTTATGTGTGTTCTGTATATGTTGTGGAGATTAACCTCTTATCAGATATGTCATTTGCAAATATCTTCTTCCATTCAGCAGGTTGTATTTTGGTTTCATTATTTCCTTCATTGTGCAGAAGCTTTTTAATTTGATGTAATCCCGATAGTTTATTTTTGCTCTTGCTTCCCTTGCCTTAGGAAACCTTTCCAGAATATATTTCTACGGCCAATATCAGAGAAATTGCTACCTGTGCTGCCTTTCTAGTCTCAGGTCTCACATCCCGGTCTTTCACGCATCTTGGGTACTTTTGCGTATGCTACCAGACAGTGGCCCAGTTTTATTCTTTTAAGGCTTTCCCAGTGCCATTTATTGAAGAGACGGTCTTTTCCCCATTGTATGTTCTTGTAATCAGTTATTCTTCATGCCTGGTTGTCATGCAGTACAAAAATAGTAATAGGCTGCATTTCAAATATGTGGTAGATTAAGTTTGTTAAATTTAGTATTTGTACCGAATTTTGTTGAACACTCAGAGTGTGATGCTTCAGTAACGCACTGCCAATATTCTTTTGTTTTTTGTAATTACATGGAATAGTTGTTATTTCCACTCTTTTCATCTTGTCAGCAAGGCCAGTTTTACCCATTTTACTGTCTTACCACTGCAAGCATAGCACTTACTAGTTTTCAAGACCTAAGAAAATGTTTGAGATGAGTGGTGCAGGGGGAGGGATAAAATTCCAAAATATGAATATGAAAAGAAAACTGTGAAAAAATTAATAAATGTTTAATGATCTGTCTACCAAACATAGCATGTCAATTAGTCAAATGCAACTTAACTTTTATATCATAACATAAATTACAATTAGTGTAAACATTTTACAAAATAGATTATTTTCTGTAAATAATGGAGTATTTACAAAGAAATACGAGATTTTTTTTGATAATTAGAAGAAAGAAGGAGATTAAAGAAGATGGAGACAATTATGTTGGGAAAGGCATCCTCTGAGAGAGATTTAACAGAGCTGTGACTGTTGAAAGAGGAAAGGGAGGAAGGGGCACCTGGGTGGCTCAGTTGGTTAAACATCTGCCTTTGGCTCAGATCCTCAGGGTCCTGGGATTGAGCCCTGTGTCGGGCTCCCTGCTCAGTGATGATTCTGCTTCTTCCTCTCCTTCTGTGGTCTCTCTTGCTTTTGCTCTCTCTCAAATAAATAAGTAAAATCTGAAAGAAAGAAAGAAAGAAAGAAAAAAAGTTAGAAACAGGAAAGGGAGGAGCATGTTGTGTGCACAACTACCGTGGTGAAAATAAGGAGGTGTAGTCTTGGACCAGTCATTTCCCCTCATCAGTACAGGGGTGTACTGGCAAAGGACAGCTTGGTTGTGGGGTGTGTGTGTGTTGGGGGAAGAGGGGAGGGTAAGGCCTTCTGGTGAGTTGTAGGATAGAGAAGCAGTGTGTAACCAGAAATTCCTATGTACTGGATGTTTCAAAGTCAAATTTTTGTTAACTCAGGGAATACTCTGCTGATTCACAGACGACTTTTAAGGTTGGCTAGTTTTGCAATTAATGAGGCATCTGGATCCCGTTGAGATGCCCATACTGATGTTGGAGGAATGAAGCTGAAAATAGGGCACCGACTGAGAGTCTCCACAGTGGGGAGAGCCCACTATAGGCTGAGTACAGGAACAGTAAGGGAATAAAGAGGCCCAGCAAGATCAGGAGCTGAGTCAACAAATGAACTGTCAAGTCTGACTAGAGATTAATGCTGGGACCAGAACCTGTGGTCCAGTCTTAAACTGGAGCTGAAAGGAAATGATGGAAAAGCAAGACAAGGAAACAAGGAAGTACATGTGAGAAGAAAGTTAGAATGGGCTCTCGACCTGCAGGGCTGCCTCAAAAAATCTTATGTTGCTACTCTGAGCCCAGCCTAAGATAGAAATTTCCACTGTAGCCGCCTGCAGCTGCAAATTTAACTTACAGAATTGGAACTAGTTCTGAGGCAAATTTAAGAGCGGTTAGGTTTCTCTTTTGGTTCTTTTTCCCACCTCTTGCTACTCTTTCCCAAATTTGAGCACACGGGCTCCATCCCCTTATGAAATTCTGTACCAAGGAAACGATTTAATACCAATCAGTTAAGGTCTTATTTTGATGAGTATATTAACTCTTCCAAGAATATTCACATAGATCCATAGACTTCAAAAGGGACCTGGTCAAAAGGGAAAATCACATTTTCTAAAATTAAAAGGTATTCCAAAATTAATCTATCTTGGTTCCTCTCCCCCTTGCAGAATTCCGAACAAGAAGTCATATAGCCTATCCTCAAACACCTTCCTTAACGGGATGCTCACTGCACACCAACTCTTGCACTGTTGTGACCAGTACGTTCCAGATGTTATTTCATTTAACCCTTACCATGACCCTCTGAAGCAGATACTATTATAACCATGTTTTTTGGAAAAATAAGCTTAGGTTCAGAGAGATTGAGTACTTGCCCAAAGCCATACCACTAGTAAGTAGGAATATCACTCACTCTGTGAACATAGGTTCAGATGTTGGAACCAGTTTCATAGACCATGTGCTTTCGATTCCCCAAACGGCCCGTTTGTGGTAGGCAGAATTCTAACACAGCCCCGGGAGCCACCCGGCCCTGGTGTATATACACTTTTTCCCAGTTGTTCAAACACGAATCAAGGTACTCCTGTGAAGGGATTTTGCAGATATAATTAAGATTACAAGTCAGTTGGCCTTAAAATAGTGAGATTATGGGGGTGCGCCTCCTCCAATCACATGAGCCCTTTTAGAGCAGAGAATTTTCTTCTGGCTGGTGGCAGAAGAGAACATCAGAATTTCAAAGCAGTAGAGACCCTCTCCTGCTGGCCTTGAAGGAGGAACTACCACCTAGTGGAGAGGGCCATGTTCAAGGCAACCTCGAGGAGCAGAGAATGGCCTCTGATCAACGGCCAAAAAGCAAACAGGAGCCCCAGACCTATGACCACGAGGAACTGGATTCTACCAACCACCCAAGGGCCATGAAAGAGAGCCCTGGGCTTCAGATGGAGCAGCTCAGGATGGTCAGTTGAGGACATGAGCGGAAAACCCACGACTCTCGACCACAGAAACTGTAAGACAACTGTGATGCTTTAAGCCACTGAGTTTGTGGTAACTTGTTACCTAGCAATGAAAAACTACAGCATCTCCTCTTTGGTGAGTGTCTCAGGTCAGTCCCCCAGAAGCCAACCTGAGACAAGGGTTTGAGTGAAGTTTACTCCAGGAAGCAGCAGGAGGGTAGTAGGGAACTGAGCCAGGAAAGGGAAGACCCCAGGCTACATTTGCAAGCAGGTGCTGGGGTGGGCACAGGGTTCCATGCTGGGGGATCTGTAAGGGATGAAGCAGACCATCACCCAGAGTGGTTTCACCAAGAGCTGGGGAAGCTGGGCTGTTTAGCCTCTAGTCTGTCCTTCAACAGTCCTCATTTCCAGAGGGGTACGATGGGCAGGACATGCAGTAGGGAGTCTAGGAAGAATGAGTGTCCCAGGAGCATGGGCAGGCACCAACAGTATCTGCTACAAAGACATTCCTTAGAAAGTTCCTTCATATCGGTTGACACATACACTTCAGCCAATTGTCCGGGTTTGGTTCCTTAGCTAATGATGCCTATCTTCTCCATACTTTTCAGATACCTGTAATTTCCATATTCCTGAGGTGTTGTTTCACTAGTTAAAATATCCAGTCCCTTCCTGGACTCCCTCCCCCCAGCCCCATGAAACAGGATTTTCAGTTCAGAACTAGTTCGATTGTCTTGATTGGGAGCTATAAATGCAGGTCTGACCACGTCAGCTTCTGGGCAGCCTCATCTGTTCACAGGTGACTCATATGAAGTTGTCCTGCTTCTTTGTGGAACTGCTAAGAAGTATCTCACCCTTCCTGTTCCTCTGCTATTAGTATTGGGATTGTAGGAAGGACATTTCATGTGTGGATGAGCTTGGGCACCATTAGGGGCCTATAAAGGTACCGTGTTCATGACCCATTTGTGCAGGTCTGCATTCAGTATTTAACATACCTAAAGTAGGTACAATAAATGGTCAAGGGCAAGGGCACATTATGTTCCGAAAAGAAGATGGGCTCCAGGCAGCTGGCCCCATGTCTGGTCATAACCTGTGCCTTTGGCCTTTGGCTTCCTGACATGCTTACCTGCTGGCCCTGGTTCTCTGACTCCTGCTGGAAGGTTAGTCACTGCTCTGTATTCTTCATCTGTCACAGGCTACTCTGTAGTTGGGGGCGGGGGTCGGGGAGTGAAGGGGCCCTCTGCAGGCTGACACTGTTCTCTGAACTGCCCAGAGAAGGGCCAGAGAAGTGGCCGCCCCAGGATTAGGTGGAATTAGGCCAGGACCTAGGGCTCTCTGTGGACACACAGTCTCCACCTTGGCATTCAGCACTAAGATCTCTGACTTCCACAGTGTTGAGAAGGGAGACTCACTGAGCCAGTTGCCACTGATCGTGACTACATACCAAACACGAAGTTGTCCGGCCTGAAGATCTGGCCGAATGGTCCAGACC
>NW_028010345.1:0-859 GCF_054177405.1 Leptonychotes weddellii | reverse complement strand
AGAAGGGAAGTCCATGCTGCACACAGCTCCTCAGAATGACCACCAGTACTTATGAATTTTGCTGCTTATTTATTATAGTCATTAGAAGAATATATTCTAATTTCTTATTAATATGGCTTCGTATGGTAATTCATTTATTTATTCAATACTTAAGACACAATTATTAAGAAGCAACACATAAACAATGCCCTCAAAGTACCTCCAACTTATTAGATTCAAACCCATATTTAAATAATTACATTATTTCATGAAAAGTTCAGTAATAGAATTACGCACAAGGTTACACAGTAGCACGGAAGGGAATAATAAACTTTGAAGGAATAGGGGAAAGACATCACCATAAACACTGTGAAACTTGGCTTTCAAAGGGATTTCCCCAGGTTAAAATAAGGAATTTCAGGCATAGGGAACACAATAAACAAGGGCTCAGCAGTGTGATGTAGCAAGGTGTGGCCAGGGAGCTAAGATAACTCCTGGAATGCTAGCAGGACACAAAGCTCAAGATAAACAAGCAGCTACACTGAAGGATCTTTGGGGGTGCCTGGCTGGCTTAGTTGGTCTACCAGACTCTTGATCCCAGGGTCATTGAGTCTGAGCCCCATGTTAGGTGGAGAGATTACCTAAAAAATTTTTTTTTAATCTTAAAAAAAAAAACCAAAAAACCTGAAGGATCTTTCATGCCTTGCCAAGGAGTACTTTACTCTGTACAAGATGTGGAGCAGCCACTGAAAGGTTTTAAGGTTAAGAATGACAAGGTCAGGGGGTGGAGCAGGATGGCAGAGGAGTAGGAGACCTGGATTTCCTCTCCTCTCAGGAATTCAGCTGGATAGGGATCAAACCATTCTGAACACCTACAAAC
>NW_028010344.1:0-859 GCF_054177405.1 Leptonychotes weddellii | reverse complement strand
TTTAGGGTTTACAGTAAATATCTTTAATGTAGCACAGTCTACCCTTAAGTGATATTTTTTTATTTTTATTTTTTTAAAGATTTTATTTATTTGACACAGAGAGAGAGAGAGAGCACAAGCAGGGGGAGCAGCAGAGGGAGAGGCAGAAGCTGACTCCCTGCTGAGCAAGGAGCCCAATGCAGGGCTCAATCCCAGGACCCTGGGACCATGACCTGAGCCGAAGGCAGATGCTTAACCGACTGAGCCACCCAGGCGCCCCTACCCTTAAGTGATATTAAACTACTTCACATTTAGTGTAACAACCTTACAAAAGTATACTTCCATTTTCTCTTTCCCAACTTTGTGATATTAGTTGTCACGTATTTTATTTTTACATATGGTATAAATGCTATATTATTTTTGTCAATTATCTTGTAAATAAAAAATTTAAATAATAAGAGGGAAAAAGGTCTTATATTTACCCATGTAGTTATCATTTCAAGTGCTCTTCTCTCCTTAGTGTAGATATAGATTTTATCTGGTATCATTTTCCTTCCACCTGAAAGACCTCCTATAACATTTTTTATAGTGGAGGTCTATTGGTGATTAATTCTTTCAGATGTCTGAAAAGTCTTTATTTCATTTTCACTTTGAAAGATATTATCACTGCATACAGAATTCAAAATTCACATATTTTTTTCTTTCAATACTTTAAGGATGGTGTTGTACTGTTTTCTTGTTTGCATTATTTTTGACAAGAAACCTGTTATCTTTTATCTTTGTTCCTTTATATTTTACATGTTTTCCTTTCCCTCTTGACACTTTTAAAATTTTCTCATTCTCTGGCTTAAATCAACAACACAAGAAACAACAGGTGTTG
>NW_028010343.1:0-859 GCF_054177405.1 Leptonychotes weddellii | reverse complement strand
AACAAAGTCCCTCTTCTTGGATGTCCAGATATATAGTATTCCCAAACCGCAGCATGGGACTCAGACAGATCTAAAGTTGCCTGTGACTCCTTCATTCATGAGTGATGTCCACCAATATTTCTCATCTGTTAAAGAGGGTACACATATCCTGATCTCTCTTTGTGCCATCCTGAGATATTACTGTGCCCTCCAACACATCCCCCAGATAGATTCAAGTAAAACACAAGAGTGAGAAATTGATGTTTCACTGAAAGTAATGTGGGGAAGAAGGGAAAAAGATTTCCATAAGATGTCAGATAGCAACACACTTCTAACATTCTGTGTGTTCTTATTCAAATACTGAGCCCTCTCATCCTCCACTCTCACCCCCTCCCTTTCTCCCTCTTTCTCTTGACTTCATATTCTGACATCCTTCACTCAAACTCAGATCAGTATAGAAAAATTCCCTTAGGATCTATCACCTATAAAGACAGAAGGAAATAGACAGAGTCACCTACCCTCCTGGAGGCAAATAGTTTATTTACTTTTTTGTACATTTTCATATTAAAGGGTAATTATAAAACACTGGACACAATGCCCTAAAGGAAAGCCCCAATGCTGGTGGCATTCATTATTATGCTTATTTCTGTTTATTCTTATGTTGGAGGGACCGAAGTCTTCCCTTGCTTCTCCATTCAAGAAGAACCATTATAGAGCTACCCTATGATGCAGCAATTGCACTACTGGGTATTTACCCCCAAAACACAGATGTAGTGAAAAGAAGGGCCATATGCACCCCAATGTTCATAGCAGCAATGTCTGCAATAGCCAAACTGTGGAAGGAGCCGAGATGCCCTTCAACAGATGAATGGATAAAGAA
>NW_028010342.1:0-859 GCF_054177405.1 Leptonychotes weddellii | reverse complement strand
AAAAAAAAAAAAGAAAAGAGTTGAGCTGAGGGAGTGTTTCAGAGGGAGGAAGCATGGAGTAATGATTAAGAACAAAATGTCATTCTGCAAAGCAATCTGACAATTTTTAGTCAAATTAAGTATTCTTATAAACCATGACCCATAACTCTACTCTTGGATACCCAGCTTAGATAAAGTCTCAAATAGATTTGTAAGGGGAACGTGTGAATAGGCATACAGCATTATTAGTCTAGTGGTGGAGACTTAGATCAAATTCAGTGTTTCTCACCAGAGAAATGGATACATGTGTTGGGTTGAATACTAATACAGTTGTGCTAAGAAATGCCAAAATAGTCATGACTTAAACAAGATAGAATGTATGTACCATTATGTAATAGAAATCTGAGAGAAGAAATCTGAAGAGAGAGATTCTCTCTCTTCCCCTCTCTCTCCGTCCTTTCCCTCCCCCCAGCTCAGTTGTCTAGAGCTAATATGGCAATTCCATGGTGGCTCTGGCAAACATTCTTTCTGTTTTGATTCTCTGCCATCCAACACATACTTCTGCTCTGTGGTCTAAAATGACTGCTCTGGCTCTAGCCAGTGGAAAGATGGGAAAGGAAAAGTAGAGGGTCTACCACCTCTATTTAGAAGCACAATCTAGAAGTCTGACATATTACTAATGTTCACATGTCATTATTCAGAACATAAGTCACATGGCCACATCTAGCTTCAGGGGACTCTGAGAAATGTAGTTGCTAACTGGACAGCCAGGTTCTCAGCTGTCCACTATTACTAATGGAAGGAGGAATGAATATTGGAGAAGAATTAGCCCTCTCTGGCTTTGTAAGATTATAATAAATATATATTGTTGAATAAGACG
>NW_028010341.1:0-859 GCF_054177405.1 Leptonychotes weddellii | reverse complement strand
TTTAGGGTTTACAGTAAATATCTTTAATGTAGCACAGTCTACCCTTAAGTGATATTTTTTTATTTTTATTTTTTTAAAGATTTTATTTATTTGACACAGAGAGAGAGAGCACAAGCAGGGGGAGCAGCAGAGGGAGAGGCAGAAGCTGACTCCCTGCTGAGCAAGGAGCCCAATGCAGGGCTCAATCCCAGGACCCTGGGACCATGACCTGAGCCGAAGGCAGATGCTTAACCGACTGAGCCACCCAGGCGCCCCTACCCTTAAGTGATATTAAACTACTTCACATTTAGTGTAACAACCTTACAAAAGTATACTTCCATTTTCTCTTTCCCAACTTTGTGATATTAGTTGTCACGTATTTTATTTTTACATATGGTATAAATGCTATATTATTTTTGTCAATTATCTTATAAATAAAAAATTTAAATAATAAGAGGGAAAAAAGTCTTATATTTACCCATGTAGTTATCATTTCAAGTGCTCTTCTCTCCTTAGTGTAGATATAGATTTTATCTGGTATCATTTTCCTTCCACCTGAAAGACCTCCTATAACATTTTTTATAGTGGAGGTCTATTGGTGATTAATTCTTTCAGATGTCTGAAAAGTCTTTATTTCATTTTCACTTTGAAAGATATTATCACTGCATACAGAATTCAAAATTCACATATTTTTTTCTTTCAATACTTTAAGGATGGTGTTGTACTGTTTTCTTGTTTGCATTATTTTTGACAAGAAACCTGTTTGTTATCTTTTATCTTTGTTCCTTTATATTTTACATGTTTTCCTTTCCCTCTTGACACTTTTAAAATTTTCTCATTCTCTGGCTTAAATCAACAACACAAGAAACAACAGGTGTTG
>NW_028010340.1:0-859 GCF_054177405.1 Leptonychotes weddellii | reverse complement strand
ATCCCTCCCACCCCCCACCACTCCAGCAACCCTAAGTTTGTTTCCTGAGATTAAGAATTGCTCATATCAGTGAGATCATACGATACATCGTTCTCTGACTGACTTATTTTGCTTAGCATAATACCCTCTAGTTCCATCCACGTCATTGCAAATGGCAAAATTTTGTTTTTTTAACGGCTGCATAATATTCCCGTGTATATGTGTGTGTGTGTGTGTGTGTGTGTGTACACACACTACATCTTCTTTATCCATTCATCTGTTGATGGACATCTTGGCTCTTTCCATAGTTTGGCTATTGTGGACACTGCTGCTATAAACATTGGGGTGCACGTACCCCTTCGGATCACTACATTTGTATCTTTGGGGTAAATACCCAGTAGTCCATTGCTGGGTCGTAGGGTAGCTCTATTTTCAACTTTTTGAGGACCCTCCATACTGTTCTCCAGAGTGGCTGCACCAGCTTGCCTTTCGCCACATCCTTGCCAATATCTGTCATTTCCTGACTTGTTAATTTTACCCATTCTGACTGGTGTGACCTGGTATCTCATTGAGGTTTTGATTTGGATTTCCCTGATGCTAAGCGATGTTGAGCACTTTTTCATGTGTCTGTTTACCATTTGGATGTCTTCTTAGGAAAAATGTCTGTTCATGTCTTCCGCTCATTTCTTGATTGGATTATTTGTTCTTTGAGTGTTGAGTTTGATAAGTTTTTTATAAATTTTGGATACTAGCCCTTTATCTGATATGTCGTTTGCAAATATCTTCTCCCTTTCTGTCGGCTGTATTTTGGTTTTGTTGACTGTTTCCTTGGCTGTGCAAAAGCTTTTTATCTTGGTGAAGTCCCAATAGTTCATTTTTG
>NW_028010338.1:0-859 GCF_054177405.1 Leptonychotes weddellii | reverse complement strand
GATACATACTATTTTTCACAGTGGCTATACCAATTTACATTCCCACCAACCATGCACAAGAGTTCTTTTTTCTCCACAACCTTGCCAACATTTGTTATTTTTTGTCTTTTTGATTCTAACCTTTCTGACAGGTGTAAGCTGATATTTTTTTTTTTATTTGCATTTCCTTGATGATTAGTGATGTTGAGCATCTTTTCATGTGTCTGCTGTCCATTTGTATGTCTTCTTTGGGAAAATATTCATGTCCTCTGCCCATTTTTAATTGGATTGTTTGGTTTAGTATTTTTTAAGTTCTTTATATATTTTGGATATTAACCCCTTATTGGATATGTCATTTACAAATATCTTCTCCCATTCAGTTGGTTGCCTTTTTGTTTTGTTGGTTTCCTTTTCTGTGCAAAAGCTTTACCTTTTGATGTAGTTTGTTTTTGTATCCTTAGCCTGAAGAGACATATCTAGAAAATTTTGCTAAGACCAAAAAGAAAGTACTTAAATGTCCATTTTGTTTCAGGTCTTTAATTCATTTTGAGTTTGTGTGTGTGTGGTATTAGAAAGTGGTCCAATTCGTTCTTTTGCAGGTAGTTATCCAGTTTCCCAACACCATTTATTGAAGGGACTGTCTTTTCTCCATTATTTATTCTGCCCCCTCTGTCATAGATTAACCAACCATATAACCATGAGTTTATATCAAGGATGTCTATTCTATTTCATTGATCTGTTTTTATTTCTATGGCCAGTACCATACTTTTATTATTATATCTTTTAGTATGTCTGGAAATCTGAGATTGTGATATCTCCAGCTTTGTTCATTTTTCTCAAGATTGCTTTAGCTATCTTGTGGTTCCATACAAATTTTATC
>NW_028010337.1:0-859 GCF_054177405.1 Leptonychotes weddellii | reverse complement strand
GGGGGGGGGAATTGGAGGGAGAGATGAACCATGAGAGACTATGGACCTGAGAAACAAACAGGGTTTTAGAGGGGAGGGGTGAGGGGGGATGGGTTAGCCCGGTGATGGGTATTAAGGAGGGCACGTACTGCATGGAGCACTGGGTGTTATACAAAAACAATGGATCGTGGATCACTACATCAAAAACTAATGATGTATTGTATGGTGACTAACATAACATAATAAAATTTAAAAAAAAACAAAACAAAAAACTTTACCATGTGTCAAGAGGACTCTCCTGGTGGTTTAGTAAGACACAGATTGCTGGGGCTTACCTCCAGAACTTGCATTTCTAACGACTTCCCAGATGGTACTGATGCTCTTGGTTTAAGACCGCCCCTCTAAGAAGTGCTGCCATGTAGGATGATAACAATGAATTTAATAAAAATCAACATATTTTGTAGGCTTACTGTTCTTTAAGTTCTCTCATCCTTACTAGGGAATATGAGGTAGGTATTATTATCCATTTTATAGACGAGTCTCAAACGAATTAAGTACTTTGCCCAAGTCTCACAGCTAATTAATGTTACAGCCAGTATTCAAAACCAGATCTGTGGAGGCCCAGAGCTGACTAAACAAGACTGTTTGTTTAAGTGAGGCAAGTATTGGCTGGTCCACTTTCCTCAATGCCTTCTCCTCTAGGGCTGCTTTCACTACAGCTGTTCCCTCGGCACCCCTCATTCAGTCAGCTCCATCTCTGTTCTCTCCATCAGGCGGGAAAGGATTTCTCTTCACTGTGGCTGACCTTCAGGCTGGAGTTGTTCGCTATCATCATGACGACAGTGACTCCACCAAAGACTTCGTGATCTTCAGGATATTT
>NW_028010336.1:0-859 GCF_054177405.1 Leptonychotes weddellii | reverse complement strand
TGAAAAAGAAGAAAAAAGTCCCTGTAATAAACGGGCCACCTTTATGAAAGTCTATATTCTTAATTTTAGCTCATGTGTTTATTACTGCTGTATCTTTTCATGCCCTGGCTTCACCTGTCAACTTTTGGTCCCTCGTGTTCTGTGGTCACAGGCAAAGCAAGACATCTTTGATAATTTACACAAGAATATTAAGACTCCATAGCCCACCAGGAACAGCAGAATAAAATGTTTGGTTTCTCTGAAGGTGGAAGGGGCACCCTGACACTCTCCCCAGGTCAAAAGAGCAAAAGGAAAACGGGCGCCCACGTCAGTTGTCCTACATCTGAACTGCCTGATTTCACAGTGCAAATCTGATCCTTGTTTTTCTGTCCAAGCTGAAGAGTTCTAAATGCCTGGATTGTCCACTTAGGTCTCAAATTGCACAGCCTGGAAAGATCCCATAAAGCAGGATCTTCCCCAGATTGCGGGGTGAGGAGAAAGTAGCCTCACACAAATTCCTCCTCGGTAAAGAAGGAGCAACATGGGTTCTCGCGCACAAACCGGTTTTCAGATGACCCCACAGACAGACCACGTTTAAAGAGCAAGCGTTCCAAATTATAATGAGCCATCCAAGTCCCAGTGCGCAATGGTAATGTTCTCCAGCTTTTGAAGTCTGCCAGGAATATGAGAATCCAACTGAAGTCCCACGGACGAGGACCAGTGTCCTGCAGGACTGTGCAAACGGCGGTCCTGGAGGCATTCGTCCTTGGTTCCCATTTATAAAACCACGAAATTTAAACAGACAGCTGCTGGTCAGGCTCCTACCAGGCTATCTGGAGGGAGACATGGGGTTCGCCTCGAGCTGCCCGCCCAGCAGTGA
>NW_028010335.1:0-11784 GCF_054177405.1 Leptonychotes weddellii | reverse complement strand
TCTGGCTATTTGGGGTCTTTGTGGTTCCATACAAATTTTAAGAGTGTTTGTTCTAGTTCTGTGAAAAATGCTGTTGGTATTTTGATAGGGATTGCATTAAACCTGTAGATTGCTTTGGGTAGTACAGACATTTTAACAATATTTGTTCTTCCAAGCCATGAGCATGGAATATCTTTCCATTTGTTTGAGTCATATTCAATTTCTTTTTTTGTTAAGTTTTTATTTTATTTTTTTAAGATTTTATTTATTTATTTGACAGCGAGAGAGATAGCGACAGCAGGAACACAAGCAGGGGGAGTGGGAGCGGGAGAAGCAGGCTTCCCGCTGAGCAGGGAGCCCCATGCGGGGCTTGATCCCAGCACCCTGGGATCATGACCTGAGCCAAAGGCAGACTTTTAACAACTGAGCCATCCAGGTGCCCCAAGTTTTTATTTTAATTCTATATAGTTAACTTAGAGTGTTATATTAGTTTTAGGTGTGTGATATAGTGATTCAGCACTTCCATACATCACCCAATGCTCATCACAAGTGCACTCCTTAATCCCCATCACCTATTTCACCCATTCCCCCACCCCCCTCCCCTCCAGAAACCCTCAGTTTGTTCCCTATGATTAAGAGTCTCTTATTGGTTTGTCTCTCTCTCTGATTTTGTCAATGAATGATTTTTTAAAAAGTACTGTTGGATTCAGTTTGCTAATATTTTGTTGAGGGTTGTATCTATGTTCAGCAGAGATATTGGTCTGTAGTTCTCTTTTTTTGTAGTGTCTTTATCTGATTTGGTATCAGGATAATGCTGGCCTCAGAGAATGAATTTGGAATATTTCCTTCCTCTTTTATTTTTTGGAATAATTTGAGAGGAATAGGTATTTAGAGCCTGTGTTTTTGATGACAGCATTAAGCTGCTTCTCTCAGCTTTCAACTCTGGAGCATCCAACCTCCATACTTCTAATTATGTGAGATAATTAAGGTCTTTATTGCTTAAGTCACTTTTCATGGGATATTCTGACCTATTTCACATAGAAATCACTTGTCTAATAGCTACCATTCACTGAACTTTTTGCATTTATGCTTAGAGGTTAACAGCATCTCAATTAATTCCCACAAGTACCTTAAAGAGAGTATTACTATCCCCACTGAATAGATGAGGAAACCAAGACCCAGGGAGATTCAATAAATTTCTTAAGGTCACATAGCTAGTATGTGACAGAGGCAGAATTCTAATGTGCGATTAGACCTATTCCTTATATTTGAAGTTTCTTGAATGTCAAAGACAGTTTTGTTGTGATAGGTTTGCTGGTTGAATTTTGTATAGAGACTGGCAGGTATAATGAATAGGCATTTCTCTTACAGTGCAGTTTGCACAATACAAGTAGGATACAGGGAGGTAGAGTAATTAGAGAACATGATTTGTATTACATGCAGCTGTTGGCTATATATCAGTTGCAGGAGAAAGGTTGTTATTCACGCAGCATTGAGAACACATGCATGTTTGTTTTGAATTGCTGGCTGTTCATTTGACAACTTATTCTTGTGGTTCCTTTTTTGGCAGTTATGAACTGTGCTATTTATTTTGATTCTGTACTTTAAAAATACCAACTTATTAAAAATTTCTGCCTTGTTTATCATTTGATAATAATGGGTCTAAAATCTCAGTCATTTTTGTATAGTCTTGTATACTACTTAGGATTTGCTAAAGATATTTGATCACCTAATTTTCACCTCAAAACTAGAATATACTCATGCATTATAAATTCCTTTATTCTCCCTTGTTGCTAGGAACCTGAAACCCTGCAAGCCTTCTTTTTCCCCATTGCTTTTACAATCAGCTTTATTTTTAAAATTAAAAAAAATTAAGTTATAATTGACATTATATTAGTTTCAAGTGTACCTGTAATGATTTGATGTTTGTATATATTGTAAAATGTTCACCACAATAAGTCCAGTTAACGTCCATCACCATACCTAGTTACAATTTTTTTTCTTGTGATGAGACCTTTCAAGATTCACTCTCCTAGCTACTTTAAAATACCCAATACAGTATTATTACTGTGGTCACTGTGCTATATCTTACTTGCCTATGACTTAACTCATTTTATAAGTGAAAACTTATACTTTTTGACTCCCTTTGAAATAGATGAAAGTGGTCAAAAAGTATAATCACTTCTTAAATAACATTAGTTTTACAGAACGCAAATACTGTATAATTATAGTAGAGAAGCTATACTTTAGGAAAAATACACATCAACAACAGGAGGAAAAAGGCTTCATTCTTGTGAAAACCATGGAAGAGTCTTTTCAGAAATCTTTCTGAAAGTCACGGGGTTCAGAGATATGGTAAAAACCTTACTCGAGTTCTAGTTTTTTGGTAAAAAAAGATTGCCATGGTTTTGGAGGCTCCTTAAAGAAAAATCTTGTGTTCTTATCAGAGTCAAGGGAATATAACATTTTAAAAACATTTTCAAAGGGAAGAATTTTCATGCTTTCCTTTTAAGACATTAATAAATAACTAAGTGAATGAGAACCTCTCAAACCTAAGTGAATGAGAACCTCTCAATTTGATTGTATAATTAAAGATGTGTACTTCTCAGGGCACCTGGATGGCTCAGTTGGTTGAATGTCTGACCCTTGGTTTCTGCTGGGGTCATGATCTCATGGGTTGTAGGGTCGAGCCCTGCATCAGGCTCCACCGTCTGTGGGGAATCTGCTGGGGAGTCTCTCCCTCTGCCCTTCTCCCCCACACACACCCCACACACACTCTCTCTCTCTCTCTCTAAAGTATAGGTAACTCTTAAAAAAAAAAGATCAGGTAGTCTAATCTTTTAAAAATAAAAAAAATAATAAAGCTGTGTATTTCTCTTAAAATAGTGAATAAAATTATGAAAGCCAAAGGACCCTTAGTTATGCCTGGTCCCCTTGGCTTGTGTTTCTACATTATATATGTGCATCCCAGCAAATCGAGTACTCTGGATGGAAAACACTGAATACAATGCCTGAATACAATGTATTATTATCTTCATTTTTTTGGATGAGGAAACAGAATCTCAAAGAGATTATGCAACTTCCCCAGGTCATTCAGCAAGGAAGTGGTTGTGTTTAGGATTTCATTGAATTCTCCCACTAAAGTAGACATCAGATAAATGAAATAAATTAAAGAACATGTAGTAAGCCAGTAAGCATTTCTATATGTTATCATTATTCCTTGAGCTTATCCATAGTTTATCTTCATTAATTCAAGAAAAATTTATGGAGTACCTAATATGTGACAACCACTATTTTGGGCACTGAGTATACATCAGTGAATAAAACAGACAAAAATCCCAGTCTTCTCAGAATTTCCATTATTGTTTATTAAGATATAATTGCCTGCTGATTTGCTTTGTTACTAAAATGAGATGGTTAATGTAGGAATTTAATCAAAAAATGTGCAGCTACTATGTACAAGGTACTGTGATATGTGCTGAGAAAAAATAGTGATAAGCAAAAACAGGCACAAACCTTGCTCTTATGGAGCTTATGGTTCATTGGAGGAGATAGCTAATAATTTTTTTTAAAGATTTTATTTATTTATTTGACAGAGAGAGAGCACAAGTAGGCAGGGCGGCAGGCAGAGGGAGAGGGAGAAGCAGGCTCTCCGCTGAGCAGGGAGCCCGATGGAGGGCTCAATCCCAGGATTCCGGGACCATGACCCGAGCCGAAGGCAGACACCTAACTGACTGAGCCACGCAGGCACCCTGGAGATAGCTAATAATTAAATAATGAGTGCTCAGTGCGGAGGAGATGTTCATGGTACTATGAGAATATATAAAGGGGGGTTGGACCAGGTAAGAGAGGACAGGAAAGGCATTCCTTCAGAAGTGATGACTGAGTTAAGATAAGTAAGAGTTAACTACATGAAAAGGCAGAGGGAACAGCATATTGTAGGTAAGACAGTGGCACTTACAAAGAAGCTAAAAGAAGGTGATGTGGTTGAAGTAAAGAGAGGAAAGGGATTGATAAGACTTGAAAAGTAGGTAGGACCAGATCATGTGGGCTCTTATAGGTCTCATTAAAAATTTCAGTTTTATTTTTAGAACATTCAGAAGTCATTGAAGTGTTTTAAGCATGAGGAGTAACAGGACCAGATTTGGGTTTGGAAAAGATCACAGTTACAGGACGCCTGGGTGGCTCAGTCGGTTAAGCGCCTGCCTTTGGCTCAGGGTCCTGGGATTGAGTCCCACATCAGGCTCCTCGCTCAGAGAGGAGCTTGCTTCTCCCTCTGCCTGCTACTCTCCCTGCTTGTGCTCTCTCTCTCTGGTAAATAAATAAATAAAATCTTTAAAAAAAAAGTCACAGTTACAACAAGTATCCAGAGTGGAATGTGGGTAATCTAGTTAGCAGGTTATGGTACTAGTCTATACAAGAGATGATGAAATGATGCCATCTTGGACCTGGGAAGATGGAGACAATGGATACATTCAAGGTAAAAATGAGAGGATTCAGGGGCATGTGGCTAGCTCTGTCAGTGGAGCATGCAACTCTTGATCTTAGGATTGTGGGTTTGAGCCCCACATTGGGTATAGAGATTACTTAAAAATAAAATCTTTTTAAAAAATGACAGGATTCAGTGTTGGTTTGAATATGGGCAGTGATGGAGAGGATGTGTCAGGGATGACTTCCTTGAAGTTGAAGCTGAATCTTGTTCAATCAAGTATTTCTAGCACCTAGCACAGTGTTTGGCACATAGTTGGTACTGCTAGTAGAATTGGGACTAGAATGAAGTCACGTGACTACCAGTGTGCTTTATTATTCTTCCCCTACTATTAGAGTTTCACACTTTGTGGTTTTAGGTCACTTAGGTGAAACAAGGTACTCATTATTGGATTGGTGGATGACCAGAGATAAGAATTAGAATTGACGATCACAGTGGGAGGAGAGAGGAAATGGAATTATGAGAGATATTTTCTGTTGGGCATTAGGTTGCTTTTTAGTAAAAGAGGCCATTTCTGCAGTATTTAGGGGGTAACATATATTTAATTTAGAAAAATTGTTTTTTAAAAAGATTTTATTTATTTACAGAGAGAGACACAGCAGGAGAGCGAACACAAGCAGGGGGAGTGGGAGAGGGAGAAGCAGGCTCTCCACTGAGCAGGGAGCCTGATGTGGAGCTCGATCCCAGGACCCTGGGTTCATGACCTGAGCCAAAGGCAGACGCTTAACAACTGAGCCACCCAGGTGCCCCTAATTTAGAAAAATTATTATTGACCACAGGAACGGGTGTTTGCATTTTCAAATGGCTTTCATTTAAACTGCTATTTTGAGCATCATAAATACTTTAAGTGAGGGATAGGGCAAGCATTGTTCTTTCTCATTTATAATAGAAGAAATTATAGCTTGGAGAGATTTCATGTCTAGTGCCAGTAAGTGGAACTTGTATCCATATCTTTGAACTCCAAGTTCAATGTGCTTTTTATTAGGCTATACTCAGTGTATACAGATTCTTACACTTTTGGTGGGATTGAATATGGAAGTAAATTATTACAGAGTATTAAGAATAAGTTGTTGAGGGGCACCTGGGTGGCTCAGTTGTTAAGCGTCTGCCTTTGGCTCAGGTCATGGAGCCCAGCACAGGGCTGATCCCATGACCCCAAGATCATGACCTGAGCCAAAATCAAGAGGCAATTGCCCAATTGACTGAGCCACCCTAGACACCCCTGAAATCATATACTTGTATTCACTTTAGTTTTGCTTTGGATTTTCAGAGATACCAGTTGATTCTCCCAAACAGAGCATATTTAATGGTATGTTAGAGTAAATCAGCTTTTCAAATAGCCTCTTGCAGAACAGATTATTTGGTTCTCATTCAAAGGTTTTAGAATCAGAAATCCTCTTCTAAGCCAATATAACTGTCAAGTGAAAGGACTAAGGAAGACAGTAGGAATAGGAGACAAAAGGATCTTTGGCAGGTTTTCAACTTCCCCAGGCAGTACTCTACCTTGCCATTGCCTTTTCCCCTTCTCCAGATGAAGTTTCTATCAGACTGACCTTTCCCCAGGTCAAGGCAGTCTGCTGTTCCCAGCATCTGCTGCCTTCCCGGACTGGTAGAGATTGGAAGGCTGTAGATATATTGTGATGAATTGGGCCTGTGTGTTAGCAACTCAATCTGCTGCCACCAAGAGATCCACACGTTTTAATTATGGGCTTAGTTTTTTAGGCTTTGGACTTATAGTATCTTCGTGTATCCCTGGTTTGCACATTTAGGGATGTGTTCTCATCTCAGTTTGTGAGAATTTATGTGCACAATTCCCATTAGCATTAATGGGACTTGCATATATAAATCGCTGAACGTCAAAATGAGAATATACCCTTTAGTCTGAAGGATGAATTAACCACATCTCTCTTTTTATCTCTTCTTACTAGGTGATCTTCAGAATTTCTTTGGCAAATTTTTGACCATCTGATAGTTGGTTTGTGGTGTAAGTCCTAAATATAGCACAAAATCATTTTATTTTACCAGTTTTATAAAAATGATTTTCAGTATATGCATGGAATATTTATGTGCTTATTTTGGGAGATTCTACAAATACCTTATTAAAGCTCATTGTTTTATTATTTAAAATGTTAAAACATCATAAAATATACTAAAACTATTAATAATCACCAATGAATGTGCTTTCATTCCTTTAACTAACATTTACTGAATTGCTACTATGTATCAGGTACTGTGCTAAGCTCTGGAAAAACTAAGAGACACAATGAGTTTCTTAGTGAAGAAGACAGATATAAAAACAGTGACTATAGTTAATAATAATATATTGTATATTTGAAAGTCGCTAAGAGAGTAGATCTCAAAAGTTCTCATCACAAGAAAAAAATTTTGTAACTATGTATGGTAATGATGTTAACTAGACTTACTGTTGTGATTGTTTTACAATATGTACCAATAGGGAATCATATTGTAGGCCTGAAACTAATATGTTATATGTCAATTATGCTTCAATAAAAAAATTAAAAACAAACAACAAGCTTTACAATAGAAAGCTATTAAAAAGAGTAAGTGCAAAGAATCTTGAGAATAATGAGGAGAGAGAGAAGGTTTGGAGGAAATGGGAAAGGCTTCACATAGGATATGCTATTTGAAATGGGTCTTGAAGACTGAATAGAAATTCTCCCAGCTCAGAAGTTGGGACAGGTCATGGAAGGGTAGAGACATTCTAAGTAGAAGAAAGTGAATGTTCAAAGACTAAATGAGGAATATATTGTAGCAGGTGTAGAAAAGTTTTGAAGGGGACCAGAAAGAGATGAGCCTAGAAAGGAGGATAAGATTAGATTAAGAAAAGTTTCCTTAAGAACTATATTCACTGGGAGCGGTTGAAATTTTTAAGAAAAAGAGTTATGGGAATGTCATATATTTTAAAAAGTTTATTCTGGGAGCAGAGCAAAGAATGGATTGGCATGGGAAGATGTGGTTTAGCTGAAGTAATTGGGAGGCCATTAACTCAATATCAGAATGATTTGTTCTTTGGCATATGTATGTATGTGTATATATATATATGGCTTTTAGGGGCACCTGGGTGGCTCGGTTGTTAAGCGTCTGCCTTTGGCTCAGGTCATGATCCCGGGGTCCTGGGATCAAGCCCCGTGTCGGGCTCCCTGCTCAGCAGGAGGCCTACTTCTCCCTCTCCCACTCCCCCTGCTTGTGTTCCCTCTCTCGCTGTCTCTCTCTCTGTCAAATAAATTAATAAAATCTTATAAAAAATAAAGGTAAAATTGACATAAAATACACATATTTAAGGTGTAAAATTTGATAAATTTTGACATATGAATATACCTGTGAAACCATCATTACAACCAATGTTATGAATACATCTGTCACCCCCAACAGTTTCCTTCTGCCTGTTTATAATCCATCCCTTTTGGGCCCCTTGTCTTGCTGTATCCCTGTCCTAGGCAACCACCCCTGTGCTTCCTATTGCTATAGACTAGTTAGCATTTTCTAGAATTTTATAAGTGGAGTCATATGGTATGTACTTTTTTTGGTCTGTCATTTTTCACTCAGCATAATTATTTTGAGATTCATCTATTCTGCTGTTGTATCAATAGTTTCTTTTTATTGCTGAGTAGTGTTCTATTGATGGATATACCATAATTGGTTTATCCATTCACCTGCTGGTGAGCGTTTTGGTTGTTTCCAGTTTTTGGCTGTTGCTGATAAAGCTACTATAGACATTAGTATACAAGTCTTGTCATTTCTCTTGGGTGAATACCTAGAAGTGCAAAGTCTAGGTCATACGGTAGGTGTATGTTTAACTTTTTAAGAAATTGGAAAACTGTTTTCTAAAGGATTTATACAGGATGCCTGGGTGGCTCAGTTTTTTAAGTGTCTGCCTTTAGCTCAGGTCATGATCCCAGGGTCCTGGGATCAAGTCCTGCATCAGGCTCCCTGCTCAGCAGGGAGTCTGCTTCTCCCTCTCCCTCTGCCCCTCCCCACTGCTTGTGCGCTCTCTCTCAAATAAATAAATAAAATTTTTTATTTATTTTTTAAAGATTTTCTTTATTTATTTGACAGAGAGAGAGACAGCAAGAGAAGGAACACAGCAGGGGGAGTGGGAGAGGGAGAAGCAGGCTTCCCACGGAGCAAGGAGCCCCATGCGGGGCTCGATCCCAGAACCCTGGGATCATGACATGAGCTAAAGCCAGACGCTTAACAACTGAGCCACCCAGGCGCCCCAAATAAAATCTTTTTAAAAAGGGTTTATACAATTTACATTCCTGCCAATAGTGTGTGAGAGTTCTGGTTTTTCCACATCTCAACAAGACCTGTTATGATCAGTCTTTTCATGTTAGCCATTTTAATAGGTGTCTAGTGGTATTTCACTGTGATAATTTGAATTTCCCTACTTATCAATGATGTGGAGCATGTTTTCATGTGTGCTATGGGGCTGATTTTTGTCCTCTCAAAATTCATATGTTCAAGTCCTAACCCCCAAACATCTCAGAATGTAACCATATTTGGAGACAAAATCTTTAAAGAGACAATTAAATTAAATGAGGTCATTAGAATGTGGCTCTAATCCAATATATGAGGGTGTCCCCATAAGAAGAGGAAGAGGCACCACCTCTTGACAGGTTTGTTGATATTGGACTTTCAGCCTCTGGAACTGTAAGAAATAAACTTCTGTTGTTTAAGCCCCATTCTGAGGACTTTGTTATGGCAGCCCTAGCAAACTAATACGATATACTTATTTGCTATCTGTATATCTTCTTTGGTAAAACAACTGTTCGACTCTTTTTTTTTTTTTAAGATTTCATTTACCCATTTGACACAGAGAGAGAGAGCACAAGCAGGGGGAGCAGCATAGGGAGAGAGAGAAGCAGGCTCCCCGCCGAGCAAGGAGCCTGACATGGGACTTGATCCCAGGACCCTGGGATCATGACCTGAGCCGAAGGGAGATGCTTAACCGACTAAGCCAACCAGGCATCCCAATTTTTTTTATTGGTTGAGCCATAAATGTCTTTTACATACTTTGGCAACAAGCCTTTTATCAGATATGTGAGTTGCAAATATTTTCTCCCATTCTGTGAGTTGTCTTTTTTACTTTCTTGGTGGTATTCTTGGAAGAACAAAACAAATTTTTTTTTTAAATAGAAAGAGGGCTCAAATAAACAAAATAAAAAATTAAAGAGGAGAAATAACAACTGACACCACAGAAATAAAGGCTTATAAGGGAATATTATGAAAAATGATATGCTGATGAATCAGACAACCTAGAAGAAAGGATAAATTCCTAAAAACATATAGCCTATCAAAATTGAATCAGAAAGAATAGAAAATTTGAACAGACCAGCAATGAAATTGAATCAGTAAAAAAAACCAAACCAAAACAAAAAACTCCCAACAAACAAAAGTCCAGGACCAGATGGCTTCACAGGTGAATTGTACCAAACATTTATTTAAAAAAATTTTTTTAAGATTTTATTTTTAAGTAATCTCTATATCCAATGTGGGGCTCGAACCTACAACCCTGAGGTCAAGAATCACACTCCACTGACTGAGCCAGCCGGGTGGCCCTGTATTCTGCCAAACACTTAAAGAAGGCTTAATATCTATTCTTCAACTATTCCAAAAAATAGAAGCAGAAAGAAATGTTCCAAATTAATTCTATGAGGCCAGCATTACACTGATACCAAAAACCAGATAAAGACACTACAAAAAAAGAGAACAACAGACCAATATCTCTGATGGAAATTGATGCCAAACCCACAACAAAATATTAGCAAACTGAATCCAACAATACTTAAAAAAAATCATTCACCACAATCAAGTGGGATTTATTCCTGGGATGCAAGGGTGGTTCAATAATTGACAGTGTGATACCTCACATCAGCAAGAGAAAGGATAAAAGCTATATGATCATTTCATTAGGTGAACAAAAAGCATTTGACAAAGTACAACATCCATTCATGATAAAAACTCTCAACAAAGTAGGTTTAGAGGGAACATACCTCAATGTAATAAAGACCATATATGAAAAATCAACAGCTAACATTATATTCAATGGGGAAAAACTGAGAGCCTCTCCCCTAAGATCAGGAACAAGACAAGGATGTCCACTCTCATCACTTTTATTCAACATAGTACTGGAAGTCCTAGCCACAGCAATTAGACAAGAAAAAAAATACGAGGCATCTAAATTGGTAAGGAAGAAGTAAAACTTCACTATTTGTAAATGACATGATACTACATATAGAAAAACAAAGACTACCAAAAAATGACAGGAACTGATGAATGAATTCAGTAAGCTCACAGGATACAAAATCAATATACAGAACTGTATTGCATTTCTATACATAAATAATGGAGTACCAGAAAGAGAGATTAAGAAAACAATCCCATTTACAATTGCACCAAAAATAGTAAAATACCTAGGAATAAACTTAACTAAGGAGGTGAAAGACTTGTACTCTGAAAACTATAGAACACTGATGAAAGAAATTAAAGATGGCACATGCACTACTGGGTATTTACCCAGAATACAAAAACTATTTCAAAGGGCTACATGCACCCATATCCTTATTGCAGCCTTATTTACGATATTACAATAGCCAAGATATGGAAGAAACTTAAGTGTCCATAGGTACGTGAATGAATAGAGAAGATGTGATATATATCTATCATATCTATATATCTATATATCTATATATCTCACATTATTCAGCCAGAAAAAAGAATTAAATCTTGCCATTTGCAATGACATGGACAGCACTAAAGAGTATAATGCTAAGTGAAGTAAGTCAGTCAGAGAAAGACAAATGCCATATGATTTCACTATATGTGGAATTTAAGAAACAAAACAAATGAGCAAAGGGGGAAAAAAGAGAGAGACAAACCAAAAAACAGACTCTGAACTAGAGAACAAACTGAGGGTTTCTGGAGGGGAGGGGGAATGGGGAGATGGGTGAAATAGGTGATGGGAATTAAGGAGTGCACTTGTGATGAGCTCTGGGTGATGTATGGAAGTGCTGAATCACTACATCACACACCTAAAACTAATATAACACTCTATGTTAACTAAATGGAATTAAAATAAAAACTTAACAAAAAGAAATTGAATATGACTCAAACAAATGGAAAGATATTCCATGCTCATGGCTTGGAAGAACAAATATTGTTAAAATGTCTGTATTACCCAAAGCAATCTACAGGTTTAATGCAATCCCTATCAAAATACCAACAGCATTTTTCACAGAACTAGAACAAACACTCTTAAAATTTGTATGGAACCACAAAGACCCCAAATAGCCAGA
>NW_028010334.1:0-17721 GCF_054177405.1 Leptonychotes weddellii | reverse complement strand
TGACAAAGCAAGTCCAGTGATTCACCAAAGCTCCAAAAGAATGGCCAATTGATATAGTGATGAGCCACAGTGATACCATATTCTTTCAATTTACCTACTGTCCCTGGTTCTCTGAATTAAGAAATGAAATCCACATGGAGAAATATATCAAGCCAAAAAGTAGGAGGAGGAGGCACATTATTTTTTTTCCAAGTGACTGAATAGTAGAACTTGCATTATGTTTATAGATCAATAGAACTGGACCTTATTTAGACATGTATTAAAAAATGCACCAAGAATATTCCAGAGTAAAAATAGAGCACTATGAATAGATCCCTGGTCTCAAGAGAGATACCCCAAACAAATTAAGGCTGCAGAAAAACAATCCAAGTGGGATGGAAGAAACATTTTCCTGAATGTTCACTATTCGGGGCTTTTTCTGCCTATTGTTTCTCAAAATTTGAACTGTGTGAGGCCAGCACTTATACAGACCCTCCTTTCCAATACTCGCCCTCAAACCTCGCTAATTTCATCTACAATAAGCAACTTATACCTAATTATGGTTAAGTATTTTCAGGGAGCATCTGTGAATGTGTTTTGGTTAGACAGTGCCTGCTTCATATTAGTGATAGCAACAGTTCTTTCATATACTTGTTATGTGTTAAAGCCCAGATGAATGTGCTCTTTGCCTCCATGTATCATCCTTTGAAGGCCATTTTGAAGATTTTTACCAGTACCTTAAATATAATGGATTGGGTACATTATGCTTTGATATATGGGACTCATGGAAAATGGGTATAATAGTCTATAGACTCACACTTCCCCAGATAACAGATAAAAGGGTTTTTGGAAAGGGAAAAATTACGTTTTATTTTTTTACTCAAATTAGTTCTTTAGTTCATGTTTTAAAATGTAAATAAGATACGACTCATGATTGTATGGCTATGTCACTAATATAGTCAGATGTTGGAGAATATTTTATATTTTTGCTGCATGCATGTAATTATTTTATGGCACAACCTCCTCCTCTTACCCTCCCTTTCTCCCTTTCTTCTTCCCTGTTTTCCTCCCGATATATAATTCCTGTATATCCACTGTATGTAAAGCACTGCTCTAGTTGCTAGATTAAATAACATATTGCCTAATTAAAAGGATATGATTTGTTAAAGAGATGTGTAACTGTTTTAAACGCAGGACTCTTTCTTTCTTTTTTTTTTTTTAAAGATTTTATTTATTTATTTGACAGAGAGAGAGATAGCGAGAGCAGGAACACAAGCAGGGGGAGCGGGAGAGGGAGAAGCAGGCTTCCCGCCGAGCAGGGAGCCTGATGTGGGACTCGATCCCAGGACCCTGGGATCATGACCTGAGCCGAAGGCAGACGCTTAATGACTGAGCCACCCAGGCGCCCAGGACTCTTTCATCTTCTGGTTCCCACCAAGGGATTTTCTCAGCAAGTCTCGTCTCATACCAGACGTCTTGGCCCCAGGGCCATGTGGTTTCATGTGGAACATGGAGCTCTCAAGCTCTGAAAAACTGTTTATTAGAAAAATTGTTTATTAATGCCAGTGGAATGACTTGTTAACAATATAATTGTCCTCCCCCAACCCAGCACTGTTACCCCTTACTTTCCCCCCCCGGTAATCACTGTTTTTCCCCTCTTGCTTCTTCCCAATGACTATGATGACTTTTTATCCTCTCAGGGAAACACAAAGATGTGTTTAGCCTGCACCCAAAATTGGCCTTGCCTTTTTCCACACTTGCAAATGTCTTTAATCCCTCCAAACCACATCACCCTCCCCATCATTCTATCACTAAACTTAAAAGTACCAGGTGATAGCTCTGAAGCAGAGACTGGAATCATTCCACCCAGATAGAGTCCCTCCACCTCAGTGTATCTGAGATGGAACATTTCTTTTTCCTACCATGAGGAATCTTCCCCTACTTCTAAATCTTGCTCAGTGTTACCATCATTTCTCCAGTCTCCAAGCCTCAGTCTCTTGGCATTTTCCTTGATTCTCGTTATCCTTATATCTCCACTTGTCCAAATATCACAGTTCTGGCCAGTGATCTTTTCTTTATTTGGTTTCAGATCTTTGGCATTTAGATTTGATTCCCATTTCTGTAACTTGTGTCTAGAGTGACATGGCCAGTATGATAGCCACTAACCATATGTGACTACTGGTTACTTGAAATGAGACTTGAATGAAAGTAATACCTAAAATTTTTTTTTAAAGATTTTATTTATTTATTTGACAGAGAGAGACACAGCGAGAGAGGGAACACAAGCAGGGGGAGTGGGAGAGGGAGAAGCAGGCTCCCCACAGAGCAGGGAGCCCGATGCGGGGCTCGATCCCAGGACCCCGGGATCATGACCTGAGCTGAAGGCAGACACTTAACCAACTGAGCCACCCAGGCGCCCCGAAAGTAATACCTAAAATTTAATTTAATTTAATATTTAAATAGCTATTGTAGTGATAAGATTGTTAAAATAAATGAGGTTTTTATGGAAATGAAGCCTTTTTAAAAACAAAGATGATAAAAACTTGAAAATTGCTGGGGGGGCGGTCTTTGTCCAGGAATATGTTTTGAAAGAATATGGACAACCTCACTCTTAAATGACTTAGACCTCTACTACTCAAAATAGTAGCCACTCACCACATGTGGCTAAATTTAAATTAAATTACTTAAAGTTAAATAAAGTTATAAATACTGTTCCTCAATCATACTAGCTACATTTGAAGCTCAATAGCCACAAGTGGCTAGTGGCTACAAATGGAAGAGTGTAGAATGTTTCCATTTTTGTGGAAAGTTTATTTGAACACTGCTTGTCTAGAGTCTGTTACACCATCTTTGTGTTCAGTATAGACTGTTACCATAGCTTTCTTGTTTACTGATCAGTTTGTAGGATCCCTCCTTTAAATACATTATAATGTCAGATTAATTTTACCTAAGACCTATTCAGTAAATACCTTGACCAAAAAATCTTTAAAAAATCCTACTGACTAGGAATTCATGGCATAACTTTCAACACCCAATGCCTTTTTAAGGGACCACAGTAAACCTCTTTAAATTTATCATGCTATGTTCCCCAAAACGAATGTGCTCATCAAGAAAAAGTGGACCAGATTCATTCTAAACTCCAGTCCATTTCTCACATCCTCACAAGAATTTCCTCCTCACCTTTCCTCACATGGTTTACCAAAATCCTGAGCCCCGTGTAACCCCCATCTTTCCATGAATTCTCTGGGACTCTCCTGTTGTCGGTGATCCCAATCTTTTCTTCTACTCACACTCCTGCAGCATGTCTGGATAGAAAGAAGGCTTTCTTGTACTTGCCATGTGAAAATGGTCAGTAGTATCTGCACAGAATGCAGTGTTGAGAGAAGCTATGAAAAGGCAAGAGGGGAAGAGGGATGAGATCAAGTGGCAAGCAGAGTCATCAGTAAGATAAGGAGAGGATGCCAAACAAGCCATATGCCTGTCAAGCCTTCTCTGGGTAGGTATTTGAATCCCCAAGTATTCATTCTGGGCACCTTACTTGTCATGCTCTCCTCTCCCCTCTCTGCATATACAAATGTGACTTTTCCAAGGCTCGGCTCTCATATTCAGCTTCTCTGGTGAAACCCTGGAAAGACCTTGGGAATCTTGTACTTTACGAATATACTTTATCACACTACATATTATAAATTCTCTAAAAGCAATCTTGCTTCTCTTCATTGGGCCTAAAACCTTGCAATATTTAAAGAAAATACTAAACAAACTTTTTGTGAAATGAAAGAACAATTGTTACAGTTGCCATGATTCATTATTTTCATTTAAATGACTTCACTATAAAGAGAAAAAAAAATAAATTCGAATTTGAATTTTTCTTCGCCTTGAACTTTTGCTCAAATTTAACTCTCTTTTCTTTTATTTCATGAATATATGTTAAAAACTTGTAAGGAGGGGCGCCTGGGTGGCTCAGTTGGTTAAGCGTCTGCCTTCAGCTCAGGTCATGATCCCAGGGTCCTGGGATCAGGCCACACCTCGGGCTCCTCGCTCAGCGGGAAGCCTGCTTCTCCCTCTCCCACTCCCCCTGCTTGTGTTCCCTCTCTTGCTGTGTCTCTCTCTGTCAAATAAGTAAATAAAAAATCTTAAAAAAAAAAAAACTTGTAAGGAGATCTGGATTGGAAATTTTCTCTTGCTGATCTAAAATGAGAAATTCTGGACTTAGAGTTTGATGTCAAAAGATTATATCACTAGGGTGCCTGGGGGGGCTCAGTTGGTTAGGCTTCGACTCTTGATTCGGGCTCAGGTCGTGGTCGTAGGATCCCAAGATTGAGCCTCGTGTCAAGCACCAGGTCTGGCTCTGTGCTCAGTGGGGAGTCTGCTTGAGATTATCTCTCTCCCTCTCCCATTGTTGACCCCCCCCACTCTCTCTCTCTCTCTCAAATAAATAAATAAACCTTAAAAAGAAGAGTATATTACTAAAACTCAGATCAAATTTGAATAAATATCTGGATTTCTGAAGATTTTATTTTATTTTTTTTAAGATTTTATTTATTTATTTGAGAGAGAGAGAGAGCACATGAGAGGGAGGAGGGTCAGAGGGAGAAGCAGACTCCCTGCTGAGCAGGGAGCCTGATGCGGGACTCGATCCTGGGACTCCAGGATCATGACCTGAGCTGAAGGCAGTCGCTTAACCAACTGAGCCACCCAGGCACCCTGGATTTCTGAAGATTTTAAAGGAAAGGAAATCACACTCAAAATCAAGCTCCGTTTATCCATAAACTAACTTAAAAGAAATTGCATTTGACAAACATGAAAAACCAATCAACTGCTCCTATTTGTGATTAATACTCAGATTTTAAATGTGAACTAAAACATTTCTAATTGTTCACCCACATATATAAGAAAATCTTGGCATTAATTTAAGTAATCGTTATAAGATCATATTGGTCATTCATTTTACTTATTTTTTAGTTTATTAGAAATGCCAAGCACTGGGGCGCCTGAGTGGCTCAGTTGTTAAGCGTCTGCCTTCGGCTCAGGTCATGATCCCAGCGTCCTGGGATCGAGCCCCTCATCGAGCCCCGCGTTGGGCTCCCTATTCGGCAGGAAGCCTGCTTCTCCCTTTCCCGCTCCCCCTGCTTGTGTTCTCTCTCTCGCTATGTATCTCTCTGTCAGATAATAATAAAGAAAGAAAGAAAGAAAGAAAGAAAGAAAGAAAGAAAGAAAGAAAGAAGAAATGCCAAGCACTAAGCTTTGCCACAACAAGTATTCAATAACTACTGAAGGAATTAACTGCAGATCTGCTGTCTTATTTTCCGAGCCCTCCCCCAAAAAAGATAAATGGTAGGTCTAAATACCATGATGCCCATTACTCACAAAAGGTTGCTTAGCTGTTTTATTCAGAATGCATTTCTAGTCATTACTCAGAGCAGCAATGTGTAGACAGGAAAAGAAAAATAAAACAGTTCTCAAGAAGTCCATCTAAAGTGAGGTTGATGATATAAGGCATAGAAACCCCCAAATTAAATGTCATAGTTGACTTTAGAATAGCCTAAAACCCATTGATATCCTTGCATATTTGATCCAATGCATTATTTCCAGAGACTGAACCCAGAAAGAGTTGCTTAAGCTCAGGAGGCTTATTCTGGCCTAGCTCCAATGCTATTGAGCATCTATAAGGCTTCTTTGACTGTACATCCATTATACACAGTACTGACATATATAAAGCTGTGTGCATTTAATTTTATAATGATTGTTCATCTGTGGGGGACTTAAGTTATATATATAAAAAATACATAAAGGTGGGATAGTAGAACGGTGGGATAATGTTTTCCGTGAAAGTGGTTGAAAACTGATTGGTTTTTTGGGTTTTTTTTTAAGATTTTATTTATTTGAGAGAGAGAGCACACGCACATGAGAGAGGGGAGGGTCAGAGGGAGAAGCAGACTCTCTGCTCAGCAGGGAGCCCGATGCGGGACTCGATCCCGGGACTCCAGGATCATGACCTGAGCCGAAGGCAGTCGCTTAACCAACTGAGCCACTCAGGCGTCCTGAAAACTGATTGTTTTAAGGACATGCTGCAACGAGCTTCCACTGGCAGCAGTAAGGCTCTCAAAATTAGTCATTCTCTTTTTCTCTAACAACAGAAAGTAATTGGAGACTTCTATTGCTATAAAATAAATATCATTTATCCTGAATAGCTAGTATTACTTTCTTGTGATGTTATAAAATCAAGATGATTGACATATGAAATGTGGCTTACAGTTATGAAATAACGTCAAGAGTAAAAACTTTTTGGAAAGCACAAAAAGTAAGGAAGATGTATGTGTTGATCATGAAACAGTCATATAATAACCCAATGAACACAGAAAAATGGAAAGTGTGACTGTGATAACTTATGCATAATATGTAGACTCAAAAGACTTCACTCTAAAATATAATTTAAACTTGGAGACATTTTCAATGAGGGTTATGTCAAAATTGATAAGTGAGTAATAGTAATAACAAGAACCTGACATTTCCAGTAATCAATTAAGAGAAATTTGTCAAGGCAACATAATTTAAAGACAATCGTAACTAGTGATGAAGCATGGTATTTTTTCTATAACTTGGAAACAAAATAGCAAAACACATTGGAAAACTCCAAACACACCCAGACAAAGAGGGCACAAACAAAAGTCAGAAAAGAAGACAATGGTTATTTGTTACTTTGACATCAACACCGTGGCTCCTGCAGAATTCCGCCTACAACATCAAGAAGTCAAGCCTGGGTAGGAAATAGAAATTGAGAATTTCAAGGATTTGATATGATGGAAAAGCAGAACAGTGATTCCCTGCATCTCACCGATGCTGCTTTAGCTCAGTATTTATTTATTAAATATTCGTTGAGAACTATGTGCTAGGCAAATCCCAGCTTTCATGAACCTTACATTCTAGTGGGTAGACTGATTGTGGAAGAATCGACACATGGATAAAATAATTTTAGGTAGTAATGAAAGCCATAATGAACAACTAAAGATAAAAAACAAATAGTACATTATATGTTTAAAAAAGAAAAAGAAGAAGAAGATAGCAGGAAGGGAAAAACGAAGGGGGGGAAATTGGAGGGGGAGACGAACCATGAGAGACTATGGACTCTGAGAAACAAACTGAGGGTTCTAGAGGGGAGGGGGCTGGGAGGATGGGTTAGCCTGGTGATGGGTATTAAAGAGGGCACGTTCTGCATGGAGCACTGGGTGTTATAAACAAACAATGAATCATGGAACAGTACATCAAAAACTAATGATGTAATGTATGGTGATTAACATAACATAATAAAAAAAAATTAAAAAAAAAGAACAAGCTCTGTATGCTTCTTAACCAGCAAGAGGGCCTGTGTGAGCAAAGGCAAGAGGAGAAGGACAGATGTGGATGGAGACAGAGTCAGATTGTGCAAAGCATTGTAGGAGGGGTAAATGAGTTTCCCCCTTAGTGTGATGACAACCACGTGTGAGTTCTGTTACCTGATTTACAATTTTACAAGTTCATTCTGGCTGCTATTATAACACTGTAGGGGAACAACAAGGAAACAGAGAAACTAATCAGGACTCTTTCAAAATATTCCTGAGGAGAGATAATGGTGTCTTGGGCAAAGGAAAAGGGGGGGAGGTGGTGAGAAGTCCTTGGATTTAGGTCATATTTAAAAGTTAAAATGAACAGGTCTTAACAATGAATCATTATGAGGTTTGCAGGAGATGAGGCAAGAATAACTTAATATGCAAAAACCTGTATCCAAGTAAATCTTTCTATACTGGAAGTTTTTAAGATTTTGCTGGCTTTGAGGGCAATGATCAAAGAAAGATCTCAGGTACGTTTTGAGGAGTTGCCAGAGATGAGTTCTTTGAAAGTCTCCTAGGATGTCCTTGAATGTACAAGTTCAGTAACTCTTGATAAAGACAACCACACACATGGGGAGCCTCGCTGGCTCAGCTGGTGGAGCATGTGACTCTTGATCTCGGGGTCGTGAGTTTGAGCCCCACGTTGGGTGTGGATCTTACTTAAAAAAAAAAAGATAACCACAGACATAATTTTAAGTTCAGCCATATTATGTCACTGTCAAAGATAAATGTTGCCAGATGGATTCACTTAAGCATATGTGACCCATGGACTTCTCTCAAACCAGATAGCGAATGAATAAATGTAGCAGTTTAGTTACCCATCCTTGCATCCCGGCCTTCAAAAACAATTACTATTTGATCTATAGACCAGATAAAGAGCAGATAGATAATTTTTATGCTTAGAGCAGAGATCCTTAGGTCACACATGGCTTTTTGGAAGGGAACCATGAATCCCTGTATGTACCAAGTATTATCTGCAGACTGAAAAAATTAATAATTATTGTACATATGTATAATATTTGAAAATATCTGGAAATTCAGTGTGATTAATTATAGACATAATTATTTTAATGTATTACTTAATAATTAGTAGTTTTCTGCCATGTATTACTCAAAGATCACACACCACAAATAACAAATCAGGAAATTTGTGGTGTTGGTTAACCAAGAATATTGACTCAGTTTTTTTTTTTTTAACCTGGATAGAGGACCCAGGCACTGTGAGGAGCCTAAGATGTATAAGTTCTCAGCAGAGGGGAAATATAGTGAGGACAGTCAGGGAAGCAAATATATGGTCAGCTAGCTGACCTGGTAACTGGTAGTCCCTACAGTCCGGTGTGGCCCATGGCAGAGGGCCCTCCAAGTGCACTCAGTGAGAGTCTATAAAACCATCTGATACCTGCTGTAGGCCAATCACTGGGATTTTCACTTTCTATTTCATACTGGGCTCTGGGATCCTACACAGGCCTCAAGTCCTAAAGGCTTCTGTGGTTTGTATTTTATGATTTAATACAGAAATATTTGTCTCATTCTAGTAACAATTTCCAAATGGTAGATAAATTGATTTAATAGTAATTTCATATTTAGAAATTTCCTTAACATCTGATTTTTTTCTTATCTTCATACTCACCACTCATCGACATAATTATGTTTGAAACCTACAATCTTGCTACCAGTTTTTAAGCTTCATAAAGACACCTTTCCTGTCTAGTTCACTGCTATAATCTCAAGCCTAAACACAGTACTAAGAACTGTTTAATGGATGCATAATAAAGATTTCACTCATTTAACAGTTATTTTTAAGTACCTACTAAATATCTACTTGACCTAAGAGCTAGGTTAGAGCATAAATAAATAAAAGTAGTTGCTCTTACAGAGTTCATATTCCAGTGAATATCTGATGAATGATGAGCAAGAAGTTTTTACTTGATTCATAGTCTCATACTTACTTCCCAGGTGTGGTGTTAGGATGTTTAAGAGTCCCTCAGTTGTTTATTTAAATAATACCTGAAGAACTATGTCAGAAGACATGTCCCTCTCTCTCTTTTTCTCATGCTCTCTCTCTGTCTCTCTCCTTCCCTCTGCCCCCATCTCTCTGTGTTTTCCTCAGGTGACAGACAACTACCAGCCCACCCAATAGCCACTTTCCTCTTATCCCACAGTAACCAAATCTTAGGAAATACATCCCTGGGAAATTCTGCATGTCCCAGACTCACTGATGGTTGGGCATGGCCATGCAACTAAGTTCTGGCCACCAAAACTTAACTAGAACTTATTGGTGGTACATCTGGGAAAATTGTTCAAAAAAATGTGGCTTTTGCAAGTCCCCCTTGCTTATGGCCCGAGCTATTCTGTCACTAAACTCCATATTCTTCTTAATGTTCCCTATACTACGACAAACAGAGAAAAGTTTTCAAAATACAGAAATGGACATGATAATATGATAGGGGAAAAAAAGCATTTGGTATATTCAAGCCAAAAGGCAAATTTTAAAGATTTGTGGAAGCTAATAAATATAAGCTAAAAATAAAGGAATAACCATGTAATACACAAATATGTAATAGGTTAAGAGGAATTTTGTGCATTATTACATAGAGATAAGAAGAACAGGTTCTGAATGTAGTCAGACCTATACATAAATAGCAATTACTAATTGTGTGAACTTTGACAAATTACGTAAGCTCTCTCGGCCTTCATTTCTTTATTTTAAAATGATAATAATACTACTAATTTTACTGTAATGTTCCAAGGATTAAGTTAGATAAGTTTATGAGGTTTTTAACATATAGATTAAGGATCAATAAATGGAATTTTCAATTAAAAAGGCAATATATTAAGAATAATAGTATAGAACAAAACTGATGTTTGGAAAGAATAAAAATTTAGAGGATAAAGTGAGAAGTTGTAATATATATACATATGCATACATAATTTAACAATTAAGAAGGTCAAAAGAAAGCTTTTAAGAAGGCAACAGTATACATTTAGGGCTTAATCAATTTTTGCTAAGAAAAACAGGATCATTTGAGTAGTGTTTATAAAAAAAAAAAAAGTCCCCTGGGAGGTGGGGAAAATGGAGAGATGTTGTTTAAGGATACAAACTTCCAGTTATAAGATGAATAGTTCTGAGGAGGTGATGGATAACATGGTGACTATAGTCAATACTGTATTATACGCCCAAAAGTTGCTAAGAGGGTAGATCTTAAATGTTCTCATCACACGCACACACACACACACACACACACACACAATCGTAAATATGTAAAGTGATGGTTGTATTAACTAACCTTATACCAGGAATCATTTAACAATATACTTGTGTATCAAATCATCACTTTGTACACCTTAAACAGACACAATATTATTTGTCAATTACATCTCCGTACAGCTATAAAAAATCTATAGACCTCCAATTAGCCTTCCCAATATTCCAGGATCTCTGGCCAGATGTCTGCCAGGAGAGCTAAGGGCAGAGAGCAAAACCCTTGGCCTCTTGCTTTTTGCCTCACACTCTTGGTTGCCTGTGTGTTTAAGTAATTTGGGGCAAGGCCTAAATCCAACACCTGTCATGCGGTGTTTACGCCGATAAAAGCAAACCCTCCCACCCACTAACGACTAGCAATCCATTTATAAAGCCACCACTTATGGAATGTCAAACACAATATTGTGTTTGCTGCTGAGTCTCATTAGTTTTCTGGTTTGATCTTCCTTGCTTTTATTTCCATGTCAATTTGCAAATCATCTTGCCAGATTTATAGCATTTGATATACTGTAAGTTGGATTCTACTTTCTAAAACCTTGGAAACACATTTAAGAGAAACGTCACATCCAATTTCAATTTTAATATTTAAAATAGTTTTAAACTTCAGAGTGTTTTTTTCTTTCTTATTTCAGAGACCACTCACCCTTGCACTCCTATCTAGTTATATTTTAATCTGAGTATGACCAGGAAGAGTGGAATAAAGAGTACCCAATCTTTGGCCTGAATTTAACAAGGGCACATGGTTGAACAAGAGGTAATTCTTAGGTTACACACACACACACATCCCTCATCTCATTGAATTTCCTAGCACCAAGGATAATGTGTGGGGTTTTTTGTTTTGTTTTTTTTTTTTTTTGGTTTGTCTTCTGATGTCCCAAGTCTGCAGATATTTTAAAATTTAGGTAGGAAGGGGGTCAAGTTCTTAATCAAGCAAAAAACAGCCTTACTGTGGTTTTTTTTTTCCAAAATATAAGTCTCCCCAGTTCTTCAAGAAAAATATTATGTGTTAACTGTGGAAAGTCAGAATGTCGAGTCTCTTGTCAAAGGGCAGATTGATGTGATATGAACTGAAAGAGAGAAACATTAGCTAAACTGTAACCCTCCTGAGACAAAAAATTTAATAAAACCAAGTAGACTTTGAAGTTTATTCATTATTTAAGGTGATTTTTTTCATGAACTTGTCTCCTTTTATATGTTATCCAAATATCCATATATTTTCCCATAGGGATGAGAAAAAAATGCACATAAGACTTTTTGAACATAGGGGTTTCTAAGTTTCACACTGATACAGATAAGGTACTTCTATAAGATCTTATACTGGCCATGTGGTTAGATTGGAAGCATCCAGAGCTTGACTACCCATGGCCAGAGATACCTAAAACTACTTTGAAATGTAAAGTGCATGATTCTAAGAAGTTAGAAGAATCTCTAACCTCTCTCTCACCACTCTGGCAACTTATCCAAAGGAACATTTTCCAACATATGTTACTTAAAATGCATATCCTCACTGGATGTTTGTAAAACAACTGGTTAATTTAAACAGGCTTCTTCATTGCAAACTTTCTCAGAACATTTGCTAAACTAATGTGCATGGGGAGGGACAGAAATATATATAATATGTAATATGTCAGGTCTTAGGCTTATTTTCCCATAGAAGATATTGTTCTTTTTCCAGGGCAAGGAAGAGTCAATATGTGTGAAGCAAAGGCAGGGTTAAAAAAGAGGATGAGAGGGGAAAAAAAAAAAAAAAACTAGTGAAGCTAACAAAGGCTGGAAGAGAAAAAAGAAAATTTCCACAGGGCTAAAACTAGAGCTCCTGGAAATCAGGGCCATTTCTTTATTGGAATTGTTAAACTTACAGTGTGATATAAATAACTGTTTTCTGAGCTGAGAACAGTCATGCTACTATTGGCTAGACTCATCCTGTTAACAATTTGTAGCAGTATGATATTTTGATATACTAACTGATTACACTTTCCTGCCTGCCATGTCCTTTTTGTTCCTTTGGCCTTCCCCATGCAAACCCGCATGAAGAATCCCCACTGTCTCAGCTGATGGTTGTTACACCAGAAGTGGAAGGGGTGGGGAGGATTCAAAGACTTGATTTTCCAGTTTAAAAAAAAAAAAAAAATCTGACCAGTCAGACAGTGTCCCTTTGTCAGGGACACTAGACAGGTTAGAGAAGGAGGGGTGAATCAGAGAGGACATAAGAGGTTTAAATGCAGGAGAGTCCTTCAAAAGGGCCTGGTGCTCCACTCCCCTCTAGCTTCCCAGTTCGCAAAAACATCTTATAGGTTGGGCATACCAAAGCAGGAAGGTTCTGGGTGCCTTTCCTCTTCTGGAGAGTACTTAGGAAAAAATTCCCAGTCTTTCCAGTATGGAAGGATGCAAGGCAGTTGTGTGAAGGGGCTGCAGATGTGTGTAGGATGGAGGCCTTGAGATGGTCTTGCTGAGTTTCCTGGAGCCTAGATGCAGGGGGCTGAAGTTAGCTGAGTCAGAGAAACTCTCAGGAAGCACCTGCTCGCATCAAAGCTGAGGACAGGGGGATGAAAACTCAGTTGTGACATGGGGCTGGATGACCACACTGAGTCCAAGAGGAGATGTCTTTTCCCTTCCCTCGCCCTTGTCATTCAGTATCATTTCATCTATTTGTAGAAGAGAGAACCAATGAATACAGAGTTTATGTGTCCTAGGAAAGTTCACATAGCTAGTAAGTGGCCCAACCAGAGCTCTATGAATCCAAATTTGATGCTCCTTGAACTACTTCATGGCAAATGGGAACACAGTCGGCTTAGGGAGAAAATGATGCACTGAATTAAAAAAAAAATTGTTTTTGTTTGAAATCTCATTTAGAAATTTGACAGTTGGAAATTAAAGACTCGATTTCAGAGACTAAGGTTTAGAGAAAGAAGCCATGGCCTTGGTTATAGTGTAGGGGAACATGGTGAAGGGGAATGTCGGTGGTGGAGGGGAGAGGGAGGATAGGACTGGGGGGGAAAGCCTGCAGGTTGGCAGCCAAGGCAGGGGAGGAAGAGCCCAGCTAGAAAAAGAGGGAAAGAATGCGAAGATGATCCAACAGTCAAAAAAGTTTCAAGAAGAATGTGTCTCCTGCTTTTAGTTAAAAATATAACGGAGAGCCGATCACAACTGTTCTCAAGGCCTCGTGTCAGAAAGACAGGCATTAAATTTTGAGCAATTAACCTACAGGAAAACAAGTCATTTTCTCACTCATTTACTACATATCCAATTCCTATAAATGTAGTTATAGAATTTCCTAACGATACACAGATGATTTGGAGTAGTAAATCAGGAGGAGTAGGAAATGTTCTGGAATTAAAATAAAACATAGAATAAGTAACATGTAAAATCACATCTACGGTAAAGAGTGCAGAAAATTATTCAAAGAAGTAACACCCCCTAAAATGCAGCAATGGCAATAAGGTGCATAAACAGCTCTAGAGACTCTCCTACTTCTGCATCCACTCCCTAGAACACAAAGTTAAAAAAAAATCAAAGATACTTCTAGTGATGTTCCAGAACCTGCATAAAAAAATTTCTAATTAACGAACTCCGGCAAAGAAATCAGGAAAGTATGCAGTTTCTTTTAGAATAAATATTCATCAGAAGTATTGGCTAAAGGAACATGGTAAAGTAACAGGAAAATTTATTTACGTGGAACGGCTTGATCCTAAAGTAATTCTTCATTTTCCCAGTATTTCGGTCAGTCAGGAATCTTCTTTAGGTGATAATAATGTGACATGCATGTATGTGACAAAGTATCAACACAATTTAGTGTCTCCAGAGCTCGGCCTCTGGAGCCAAGCAGTTGGAGTTAGAATCCTGGGTCTGATGCTCACCGACTAGGACTCTGTGCAGGTTTTCTGCATCTTTCTGCCTCAGTTTCTTCATCACAAAATGGTAATAATAAATATATTATTTTGTGGGAATTCATACAAAATAGCACTTAAAATAGTGCCTGGGACACAAGTGAACATACTATATAACTTTGCTACTATTATTACATGCCATATGATTTTATTAATTACAACTTTCATGAGGTTATTAGAAAATGCAGAGAGTAGAATAACTTTGAATAAATTTAGTGAAAATATCCAGAAATAATTTCCCTTTACTGTGCTTTATTTTGCTGATTATCTTCTCCTATGTTTTAGGATAGCTACTTTTGCTTAACCTTAAGAAAAATAATCCAGAACATTATCATGATTGTAGAAAAAGAAAAGAATATTCTAAATACCATATATGATGATCTTAGATAAATGTCTCTTAAGCTCCCCTTTCAAATCTGAATGTCTGCCCTAGGGAAACCAAATAAACATAGACCTTTCCATGTTTTGTAGATTTACCTGGACATAGGTAAACTAATCCTACTGTGGACAGAGGTGGAGACAGATGGAAAGGACAGCTACTGCAGGTAGGTATGAATGACTACGTTCCCATCTCGGGGGGACTGCCAGGCTTTCAGAAAATGGACCCAACAGCAATTTTTAACAACATACATCTTTCCTTCTGGAAGCAATACACCAATCTGCAAATAATCTTGTTTCTTTTTCAGTTCTTGGAATTTAAACTACTTTAGGTTTTAGACTCTGACAAGGATTGCTTTCCAATGGAAGTGGTTATTGGAAGTTTTTTACTTTCTTCCCTGATGGCTCTCCTTCGTGAAAATTCACACCTGTTTTATATATAGACGGATATAGTTGTGGGCATAAATATAGGTATAGATTAACAAATCAGTTCTTTTTGATTTTTGCTAATATTATCTTTTCATTTTATCCTAGCTTAAATAAAATTCTTGAGAGTTCTCCCTTCAGAGTCTCAAAATGAAAGCAGGCCTGTAAATAACCAGGTGAAAAAGTACCAATTAATAGTTTAGTCCTGGAAGATAACTTCGGAAATTTTATGTACAATTCTTCTTGTAACTTTTCTAAAATTAAGCATTAGTGACTTACCCCTTGAATTTAGGTTTATCTTTATGATGTGAAAACTTTCAATCTAAAAGACAACGAATGATTTTCTATCCCTTCCTTTTCTTGTGTCTCTGAACAGATACAACTTCCAAGTAATCCAAGGTCCACTATTTTTCAGGGTATTTCTTCTGTACTAAGGATATTCTTAAAGAAGACACCTTAACCACACAGGCTAGTGACTCCGGGACTGTCACTTCTCTTGAGGCAGTGTAACTTACTGGTTAAGAGCATGGATTTTGGTACAAGACTAACCTGGTTTTGAATTTCTATCATATATTAACTCAATGGTCAGTGGAAAGATATTTCACTTCTATGAATTTCAGTAAGATTCAAAATGTTAAAAAAAATAAGGATAATTAAGGATAATAAGGATAAGACTTCTTTAAATCTCTCTCATACAAATTAAATGAGATTCATTCTTTCATTATTCAAATCTCTATTGAGTACCTCATTATGTATTAAACTCTACTCTAGAGCGGAATGATACAATGAGGTGAACAGGGACAGATAACCATATTCACAAATAAAAGAAGAAAATATCAGTTAGTGATGAGAAATATGATAAAGAAAATAAAACCGTTGGGCTCCTGAGTGTTCCAGTCAAGTGTCTGTCTTTGGCTCAGGTCATGATCCCAGGGTTCTGGGATCCAGTCCCAACGTTTTCCAGTGGGGGGGGGGTCTCTGCTCAGTAGGGAGCCTGCTTCTCCCTCTCCCCCTGCTGCTCCCCTTGCTTGAGCACTCTCTCTCCTCTCGCTCGCTCTCTCTGTCAAACAAATAAATAAAATCTTCTAAAAAAAAGAAAGAAGAAAACTGTTCAATGTGAAAGTAGTTGGACTACTTTAAAGGGGTATTTGGGGAGGCCTTCTGAGGAGGTGCTATCTGAATTGAGATCAACAAGCAAAAGGAGTAAGTTGCAAGAAGAATTTTCTGGGTGGGAACTTTCTGGGCAAAAGGAAGAGTAAATGCAAAGATCATGAGATGGAAACAAGATCACTTTATTCAGGGGACAAAGAGGAGGCCAGGATAGCAGGCATTGAATGATTCAGAGAGGGTAGTAGCACAGTACAGAGATCAGAGAGATTAGAAGTAGAAGCTAAGCACTGGTGCTCGGAGTCAAACAAAAGAGAAGTTGGGGTCAAATTCTCTTTACCACTTGCCAGCTCTGAGACAAGAAGCATTTAAAGTATTTGACCCCTGATCTCTTTATCTGTAAATTTATATACTTTTGGGCTATGATTATAGTTTTCTTTAAATTACAGAGTACATAAAAATTCCCCCCAAATGGCAGGAGCCATTATTATTATCATCATTATTCTTCTCTTACTACCTTTCCTAAAGTAATCCAGTACACTTGCCCCTAAAGGCATAGATGTATCATCCCAGTACACATCTCTGTGAAATAACTATTTCAGCATGTAGTCGGCTAGTACGATATTTCAAATCCAGTGAGGATGAAAGATGTTCTAAAAAATCCTTTTTCCAGTCTTTCTGCAGTTCCTAGAGCTCTGTGCCTTAAAGCATTATTTTTTACCACACAAGCATAGCAAGGTTAGATGCTGGCTGGAGAAGGGCAAAGTGATTTATAAAGTCACTTTCATTTTTCAAGGGTTTTTCTTCCCAATGATAAGTGAGGAAATGTCATTGGGAATGTCAGCTGGGAATAAACTAAAATATTTCAGTTGCTGTGGGTTCACTTACTTATTGTCTGTATCCTGTACTTTGACATTTGATCAAAAGCCACATAAATCTTGGTTTGTTTCCTCCAAACCAAGTTTATTTCTTCTGTATCCTGAATTTGATCCTTCTTTCTCATATTGTATTTCTTTATCACCCCTGTCCTTGTTGGTTCTTCTAATGATCCATGTTCCTCTGCAGCTGTATTTCCACCGGACTCATTCTCTCTTCAAACCTGTTTTGAGCTCTCTCACTGGTCCCTCAGCATTTGGTCCCCCAATATTTATACACAGGGAAGAAATTTTATTAAAAGCTAATAATGGCCATGGTTGGTTTTTTTTTTTTTTAAGATTTTTATTTGAGAGAGAGTGGGTGAGAGACAGCACAAGCCAAGGGAGAGGTGGAGGGAGACGTAGGAGCAGACGAGCAGGGAGCCCAATGTGTGACTCGA
>NW_028010333.1:0-859 GCF_054177405.1 Leptonychotes weddellii | reverse complement strand
TCAAACAAACCAAAGCAGGCAGAGGAAGGGACCCTCTCGGAGGCCAGAGCCCCTGGTCCCAGCTGAGCAGCCTGAAACCAGCAGAGGAGGAAATGCTGGTTTCCAGGTGGGCCACCAGGGGCGGGAGCCGTGAAGCCTCGGAAGGTGTGGGGGGATCCCAGGGCCTCAGGACAGGGCTTGGAGGTCACGCTTGGGACAGGTCACGGCAAGTGTGAGAATCCCCATCAGAGGAAGCAGTGAGGCGACTCCAGCTTGGGCCGCCCTGTGGCCAAGCCAGGGTCACCAGGCCCCAGCCCCGACCTGGGCAGGGTTGCTCAAGGTTGGCCCGTCGGCAGGAGTCGGGAACTCCTGGGCAGGCTGTAGCAGAGGGTCAGAGAAGAAGCCCCTCCACCTTCAAGGCCCACGGTGCAGGACCTTTTCTCCTCTCTGACCTCTGCTCTGTCATCACAGACCCTCCTTGCACCCTCTTTCCTTGTCCAGACCCTCGTGATCACCTGTAGGGCTCACCGGGATAGTCCAGGATAAGTCTCCTCTGAAGACCCTTAACTCAATCACATAATGCAAAGTCCCTTTCACCATGCAAGGGAACATAGTCACGGACACCAGGGATTAGGATGTGGGCCTGTCTGGGGGGACATGATTCTGTCTACCATAGCCCTGGAGCATGAAAAGGGGTTATGTCCCTGTTGTCAAGAGAGCAGAACAGAGAAAGTATCGAGAGCTTGCATCAGCTCCAATACGGGTGTCCAAGGGGACACCAGTCATCAGGGCCAGAACAGAGCCCCGAGGTGGGGGAAACCTCAAACCAAAGGCACGGAAGTGGACAGCAGGTGGGCAGCTCTGCAGAACTGAGAATGGG
>NW_028010332.1:0-859 GCF_054177405.1 Leptonychotes weddellii | reverse complement strand
CATTGAAGCTGACATCTTTTAGCTCTCCAGTCTCCATGCCTTGGATACTCTCTCATACATTATCTGGCTTGGCATTTGGTACTACTCTCTACCCTGGAGGAGTCCTTCTAGAAGGAGTTCTGGGTAGAATCCAAAGTTAGTCATATCACCATAGCATCACAAATAGCATATAGCAACTGCAAAATGTTTTGACCTAGAGATACAAGAAATGTCATATTTCTTTTATTTTTCTAAATGAAATCAAAGCTGGTTTTAAACCTGACTAGCTATGGTTGGTGAAGAATTCTAATGTTCATTTTTATTGGGGTTCTCTTCTGTATGGAATCATGCAAGGTTCTCCATAGTGATGTGTGTCTTGGAAAATGAAGGAAGGACTTGACCTTAAGTCTGTGGTGGTCACCATCATTGGTATCCTTCCATTTGTTCCTAGATGCTCCAGTAGAGACCTGGTCCTTTATGTCTGTCAGGCTTTGCTTTTATACTTGTCTGTGGTGATGCCCCTAATATCCCTCCTTGCAGGCACGACCATGGTGATGCTGTGCAACCTCCCACTTCCTCCTCACTTACCCCTTACTTCCCCAAACATACTCACATAATTTCTCAGGTTCTAGAAATCTAACCCTTAGGGAAAAGACAAGTCTCTCTTCCTCTTATTGTACCAGTGTCCATTGTCCTCCCCTTGGAAATCTCTCCTAAAGTATTGTCCTTCCCTGAAAGTAACCGAAACCAGCTTTCAAGGACATAGAGTCCAGCTCCCTCTTGGGAGGGGAAGGGGAGAATAGATTTAATTCTTTTGGCTAATGAGTTCATAACAACATCCTACCCCCAAATTTAAAGCATGTACCAATTTAATTTCTCA
>NW_028010331.1:0-859 GCF_054177405.1 Leptonychotes weddellii | reverse complement strand
GGTGTCTGGATCCGATGATAGAAGTCCCTCATTCTGTCTAGGCCACCTGGGCTCCAGCTTTGCCTCCGGCCCAGCCTGTTGATACGTGCCCCAGACCGGATGTCTTGTCCTCTCCGCCTGAGAGCTGAATGGCCGATCTTGGGTTCGCAATTCACGTGCTGCACTACGGACCCCACACTGGAGCAGCATTTTGTACTTACATACAGTTTGCTCAAGGAAAGATGGAGCTCCTTAGCTTTACTCTCTTCCTGCCCAGAATTGTAGAAGAGTGATTGCCAGTCCCTTCTATCGGCCATCTTTTTTTCCTGCTGCTGGGACCATTAATCAGTACGTTAACTATGCTTCTAACCGTCTGTGGCGTAGTCTTCACTCCTTCGTGCCACATTCCTTAAGCAAAATATAATGTAGATAAAATTGATCTTTGGGCCACTCTTTCTTGGCACAGCTACTTATGTATTCCTTAAAGGTTGTGAGAAGTGATGCAGATTAGTATTCCTGTTTAAATAGTGTGCTTTGGGAAGGTAATATGGTGAACAAAACAGTTTAATGACCAGCCCAAAGCAGCTGTGAGTCTAGGGCACAGGGGCAGGAAGGTGGGCCCTGCAGGATCCGTGCGAGCCAAAGGCTTCTGCACACTCCCGCTGGAGCTTACTTGAAGGACTCTGAGGTTGGGCAGCAGAGCTTTCAGAGTCACCTCTTCAGTGCAGAGGCCTCAGCATGTGCGTGATGCTGCAGACCCGAGGTCCACAACCGGGCAGGCTGCCTGAGCCCAAACTCGCCCACCTGGGAATCCCCCTGTGCTGAGAAACTATGTACCTCACCCAAGCTGGTCTTGGAGTACATGTGTGGAATTTGGTAG
>NW_028010330.1:0-859 GCF_054177405.1 Leptonychotes weddellii | reverse complement strand
ACTTTAAAAAAAACCTTAAAGTGAGGAACCGTAGGCCCAGAAGAAGCCGGGGGCCTGAACGAGGCAGGTGTCTTATCGTTTCAGCTGTGTTGCCTGTGTGCACAAGCCAGGAGCTGGTGTGGGTCCTCATCTGGATCTTATTGTGAAGAAACACCAGACAAACCCAAATTGAATGACGCTGTAGGAAAATAAATGGCCTATACTCTTCTGAAATGTCAAGATCAAGAAAGAAAAGACAGGAAGTAATGTGGCTGTTCCATGGAAGAAGACTCTAGAGACATCATACAAAGTGCCTCGTATGAGCCTGGGTGGGGACAAATTAACTGTAAAGAACAGTATTAGGACAATTGATGAAAGTGGAATGTGGACTGTATCTGTGTGTTTGCCTATAACGATATGAGCCTGGAGAAGGATATATATTGTTCCCAATGTTACTTGGGAAAGAGTGGGGGTTGGGAATGAAGGGAAAAATTACAATTAAAAAATAAAAAGCATACAGGATGCCAACAGCATGCATGATATGATTCCATTTTTGTTAAATGATAGTTGTATGTGTGTAAAATGAATTCTATAAGGATGGTCAACAAAATGTCAATGACTATCTTAAGGTGATGGGAATTCAAACAACTTTTACATTTTTTGTATGTACGTGCAATATAATTTTTCTTTTTTGTAATATAATTTTTTCCATGCACATGTATTATTTTTATGAAAATACCAAAAAGTAGGTTTTTTTAGTGTTAAAAGGCAAGAAAAACTCACTTGGGGAAAATTACAAGAAAGTTTTGGATTAAGTTTTTTCTGCTTCATCCACTTTTTTCCTATAGCCCTGAGTTTATTACTTTAAACATCTTACGTG
>NW_028010329.1:0-859 GCF_054177405.1 Leptonychotes weddellii | reverse complement strand
CTGAGGATTCTCTCCCTCTACCACTCTCATGCTCTCTCTCTTTCTCAAATAAATAAATAAAATCTTAAAAAAAGAATAACTTTTTATATTTCCTTACATAAAATAATCCTTTCTTTTCTAGGTGTGAAATTAATAAAAATAAAGTTATGCTTAGAAAAAAAATTGTGCAAAGCAGGTTTTCTCAATGCCATTCGATTCTACTGCAAAACATTATTTATAGTTTAAAATAAGGAGCTCATCAAAAGATTATTCCTAGAAATAAAAATATTCCAAAGCACAATTATGAAATATTAAAAGTAATTTTTTAATATAATTTCAGGTGTCGCTCATTACTTTCATTCATCAGCAAACCAGATTCATCTCCTCTATAATGGTTCTTCAGTGATCTTCAACCACACCCCGCATTCTACATTTGGGATTATTGTGAGTTAGTCTTGCCACAGTAAGAGTAAATGAAATTATCACAGTCAATTCTTTCTTCTTAACTGAGGTATAATTGACAAACAACATTATATTTTTTCAAATCAATAACATAGTGATTTGCTCTCTGTATACATTATGAAGTAATCACCAAAATAAGTCTAGTTAACATCTGTCACCATACATAATTACACATTTTTCTTGTGGTGAGAACTTTTAAGATATCTCTTAGCAACTTTGAAATATGCGATGCAGTATTATTAACTGTAGTCACCATGCAGCATATTACATTCCCAGAACTTTCTTACTTTATAACTGGAAGTTTGTAACATTTGACTCCTTTCACCCATTTCATCCACCTCACCAACCTCCACCTCTGACAACCACTAATCTATTCTCCGTATCTATGAGCTTGTCTTTAACTTTTTTTTTTTTTTTT
>NW_028010328.1:0-859 GCF_054177405.1 Leptonychotes weddellii | reverse complement strand
ACTCAGGCCATTTGATTGTAGGTTCAGTGCACTTTCTACTCTAGCAGAGCAGCCAATGAATCTAAAGATTAAATGCAAATACCCATGGGAAGTTCGGGACAATACAGGCACGTGTAGATTGAAGTAAAAGTGATCCATGACAAAATGGGAACGGGGGAAAGACAGACACCGAGCCTAAGAAAGAGGAGGGTGAGGAGGTGGTAGAAGGAGGTAACGCTGGAGACGCCAAAGAAAGACTTTGCCAACTTCGAACTTTTGCTAGAAAAGGTGTGGACGGATCCCTGGATTAGGGAGATCGCATGTGTGTCCCACCACTTGCCCCTTACATCTGATGGCAGGCATAATTACTCGATCATGCTGGGATCCCAGCATTCTCATCAACACAGAGCTGTAGGCAACCACTATCATTCAGATATCATTGTGTGGAATTATATCAAGTTGCCATCCCTACTCTGAAGGGTCAAAAATAAAATTTGCGGGGTTTCAGCCAAGAAAAGAAGGTCAATGTGATCAAGAAAAGAAGCTCGATGAGAGAAATCTTGATATATCCTGAGAGTACTGAGGCTCTTTACTAAAGTAGCTAAGCCTTAGTTTCCTCATCTGTAAAATGGGGATAACAGTACTCACTTCAGAGGGCTGTTGGAGGTATTAAACCTATAATCCCTACATAGCATTTGGTGTGTGTGTTTTTTATATTATTATCACTAGTACTCTTATTATTATTACTAGTTATATAGTAACTGGGCGGCTACTGTTTCCCAGCAATATCTGTAAGTACACATGTAAGAAGAAAACAGAATCTATTCTCTAATTTGGTTCCCAACATAGAAGCAAATTCATTCATTCATTCATTCATTCA
>NW_028010327.1:0-859 GCF_054177405.1 Leptonychotes weddellii | reverse complement strand
CTCTGAGCTCAGCCTGGAGTCTGCTTAGGACTCTCTCTCTCTCTCCCTCTGATGTTCCCCACCTCCCTCTCTCTCTCAAATAAATAAATAAAACTTAAAAAAAATCCATTTCACAACTTAGAGAGGTTTGAGTGAATGATATATGATTACATTTCAACATCTGAGGTATCTTAATTTGGGCAATGACAACTGCAGCTCAGCTGGGTCCACATTATTTTCAATATTATCACTTTTTCTCCAAGTAGGAACAGGACACATGGCAAACCATACCATGGGGTTCATTACCCTGTTTTAAAGGAACGTTGCCGTAATACTGACGGTTCCAAGCATGTCAAGCCCTTTAGGATTGTCTAGTTGTCTTTCTTAGGCTAGACCATAAAACATGGAAATTTCGAGATTCATCTTCTAACTCATAGGCAAAAATGCAGAGCGTTTAGGATCTTGTGTTCTGCAAGTTACTTTTCATAAGAAGATCTCTGTGCTTTGTCATGCTGGGCTTCCTAACAGCCCCTCCGGCTCGGCTGATCTGTGCTCTGACTGCTCAGCAGTCCTTTGGAGCAGGTAAATGCCAGTTTTGAAACACCAACAATTAAAACACTCTTCAGGTAGGGTGAAAAGCACCCAGGGGATGCAACATGCATCCAAAAATAATGACATCTGCAGCCACTAAGCACTAAAAGAGCACTTTCTACACTTTAGACAAAAGTCATTGCCTTCAGCCCTCTGGGATGATTTTTCTTCAAACGTACCTGTTTAGCTTCTGTTCTTGGTATTTTAGTCAAAGTTTCATTTTCCTTATGCCTCTCTTTGCTACTGGTATTCTGACAGTCACAAATCAAAGGAGAGAAGAATTTAAAAC
>NW_028010326.1:0-859 GCF_054177405.1 Leptonychotes weddellii | reverse complement strand
CCCATTTTTTCGTTCCTTCAGATTTCTTTTCTGACTTTGGTCTTGTGAGCCCACGTGACACCTCATCCATCTTGGTCTTTGTGAAAAGACTGCTAGTTCAGTGCATGTACTACCTTTACATGTGGGGACACAGACACACCACCGTCACCAGTAACACCAACCCGTCCCCACCCTGCCCTCCAGTCTTTTTTTTTTTTTTTTTAAAGATTTTATTTATTTATTTGAGACAGAGAGAATGAGAGGGAGGAGGGTCAGAGGGAGAAGCAGACTCCCTGCCGAGCAGGGAGCCCAGTGCGGGACTCGATCCCGGGACTCCAGGATCATGACCTGAGCCGAAGGCAGTCGCTTAACCGACTGAGCCACCCAGGCGCCCCTACCCTCCAGTGTCTTATTTCTCCAGAAATTGCTTTGTGGATAAGATTGATTGCAGTTGCTTCGGGGAATCTGCCCCACCCTTGACACATGCCTAGAGGCGTTCCTGTAGAGCTTCCATTCCCTAGTCCGTCTGTTGGTTGAGAGTAAATGGTACCTTTACTTGCTCACAACTGGTATACAACATTTATTTGGTCTCTACTGTCCATTTGGAGGATTAGACAGGAGGGGGAGAGCCAAGGCCTGATTCCTGATCTGCTCACTAAAGTGTGAGCCATGCCGGAGCCCGGGGATGTGGCTCAGTTGAGAGCCACATCTGGCTGCGGAGTGGGGTGTACTTCCCCGAGGACTCTTGGGTCATGACACACGAACGTGGTTCATGCCCTGTCTCGTTGTGGGGAGCAGAGCAGGAAGACTCTAGGTCAGGCCAGGAGACTCTGTCTGGGTGACTTATTTGTAGAGAACAGGGCACTTTCTAATTGCCTGG
>NW_028010325.1:0-859 GCF_054177405.1 Leptonychotes weddellii | reverse complement strand
GGGGGGGGGAATTGGAGGGAGAGATGAACCATGAGAGACTATGGACCTGAGAAACAAACAGGGTTTTAGAGGGGAGGGGTGAGGGGGGATGGGTTAGCCCGGTGATGGGTATTAAGGAGGGCACGTACTGCATGGAGCACTGGGTGTTATACAAAAACAATGGATCGTGGATCACTACATCAAAAACTAATGATGTAATGTATGGTGACTAACATAACATAATAAAATTTAAAAAAAAAAACAACAAAAAACTTTACCATGTGTCAAGAGGACTCTCCTGGAGGTTTAGTAAGACACAGATTGCTGGGGCTTACCTCCAGAACTTGCATTTCTAACGACTTCCCAGATGGTACTGATGCTCTTGGTTTAAGACCGCCCCTCTAAGAAGTGCTGCCATGTAGGATGATAACAATGAATTTAATAAAAATCAACATATTTTGTAGGCTTACTGTTCTTTAAGTTCTCTCATCCTTACTAGGGAATATGAGGTAGGTATTATTATCCATTTTATAGACGAGTCTCAAACGAATTAAGTACTTTGCCCAAGTCTCACAGCTAATTAATGTTACAGCCAGTATTCAAAACCAGATCTGTGGAGGCCCAGAGCTGACTAAACAAGACTGTTTGTTTAAGTGAGGCAAGTATTGGCTGGTCCACTTACCTCAATGCCTTCTCCTCTAGGGCTGCTTTCACTACAGCTGTTCCCTCGGCACCCCTCATTCAGTCAGCTCCATCTCTGTTCTCTCCATCAGGCGGGAAAGGATTTCTCTTCACTGTGGCTGACCTTCAGGCTGGAGTTGTTCGCTATCATCATGACGACAGTGACTCCACCAAAGACTTCGTGATCTTCAGGATATTT
>NW_028010324.1:0-859 GCF_054177405.1 Leptonychotes weddellii | reverse complement strand
CCACATCTTCTTTATCCATTCATCTGTTGATGGACATCTTGGCTCTTTCCACAGTTTGGCTATTGTGGACATTGCTGCTATAAACATCGGGGTGCATGTATCCTTTCGGATCCCTACTTTTGTATCTTTGGGGTAAATACCCAGTAGTGCAATTGCTGTGTCATAGGGTAGCTCTATTTTCAACTTTCTGAGGCACCTCCATACTGTTTTCCAGAGTGGCTGCACCAGCTTGCATTCCCAGCAACAGTGTAGGAGGGTTCCCCTCTCTCCGCATCCCTGCCAACATCTGTCATTTCCTGACTTGTTAATTTTAGCCATTCTGACTGGTGTGAGGTGGTATCTCATTGAGGTTTTGATTTGGATTTCTGCGGGGGCTGATTTTTATATATTACTATTATTTGTCTGCAGAAGGAAGGAGGAGGTCGGTTAAGCATTTCGCCTCATTTGTTTGACGGCCCATTCTCTGGTGCTCCTCAAGGGAGCTCTGTGTGTGTTGGCTGTTGGTTTGGATTTTGCAGAAATGGAGAGTCGAGTGCTGAGAAATGTACAAGAAACACACACACACACACAAAAGCAAAAGAAAAGAAAAGAAAAAGAAAGAAAGAAAAGGCCTACGAGGGAACCAGATGAAATCAACAGTGCGTCCCGTGGATTCTGCTATCCTACCAGCAGGTAGATGCTGGGCCCGGGGGGCCATCCCGGGGGCTGCCCGGGAGGGAGGGAAAAGAAGGAAGGGCGCCAAACGGGAGGAGCTGAAACGTCCCGCCGGCCATATCGGCCTTTACAAAGTGTGTTTCTTTATCTGTGAAATGATGCTTCTACCTCGCTGAGTTGTGTGGGTACAAAGAAGTGAATATTT
>NW_028010323.1:0-11784 GCF_054177405.1 Leptonychotes weddellii | reverse complement strand
CCTTGCCTTTGGCGATGTTTCTAGGAAGAAGTTGCTTCAGCTGAGGTCGAAGAGGTTGCCGCCTGTGTTCTCCTCTTGGATTTTGATGGATTCCTGTCTCACATTTAGGTTTTTCATTCATTTTGAGTCTATTTTTGTTTATGGTGTAAGAAAATGATTCAGTTTCATTCTTCTGCATGTGGCTGAAGAGACTGTCTTTTTTCCATTGCATGTTTTTCCTGCTTTGTTGAAGATTATTTGACCATAGAGTTGAGGGTCCATATCTGGGCCCTAAACAAAACATGTGCATTTTGTTGAGGGTCCATATCTGGGCCTTTAAACAAAACATGTGCATTTTTGTTTATGGTGTAAGAAAATGATCCAGTTTCATTCTTCTGCATTTGTTGAAGAGACTGTCTTTTTTCCATTGCATGTTTTTTCCTGCTTTGTTGAAGATTATTTGACCATAGAGTTGAGGGTCCATATCTGGGCTCTCTATTCTGTTCCATTGATCTATGTGTCTGTTTTTGTGCCAGTACCATACTGTCTTGATTACAGCTTTGTAATAGAGCTTGAAGTCTGGAATTGTGATGTCACCAGCTCTGGTTTTCTTTTTCAACATTCTTTTGACTATTCAGTGTCTTTTCTGGTTCTATACAAATTTTAGGATTATTTGTTCCAACTCTGTGAAAAAAGTTAATGGCATTTTGATGGGGTTTGCATTGAATGTGTAGATTGCTCTACGTAGCATAGACATTTTAACAACATTTGTTCTTCCAATCCATGAGCATGGAACTTTTTTCCATTTCTTTGTGTATGACTCCATTTAGGTAGAATTCTAGAAAATGCAAACCAATTTCTTATGATAGATGCACACTGGTGACTGCCTGGGAATAAAGGAGGTTTGTGGAAGACAGAAATTACAAAGGTGCGTGAGAGGCGATAGACATGGCCCCAAGGGTTTTCATATGCTAACACTTAGAACATTACATGCTATATACATGTGCAGCTTGGTTCATATCAAGTTTACCATACTAAGAAGTAAGATGTTAATAGAAATCTGTACCTCCTACTACCTGAGGTCTTTCTTTAGTTTCTAGCATAGACAATTCGTTTCCTATACCTTTTTATCAGTGCTATTCCTTCTGCCTTGAACCGTCTTTTCCTTGCTTTTTGTATGGCTGGCTGCTTCTCAGTTTTCAAGTACTGTTCCTTTGAGACAATGCTACTCAACGTAGGGCCCTCTTCTTATGATCCCTTCCCTTTATATTTGCATGTTTCCTTGTTTTTGTCAATATTAGGTTGCTAATAATCCTTGCTTCCAGAAGGAAATGCAGCCCTGTCAACACCTTGGGTTTAGCCCAGTGGGACTCATGTCAGACTGCTGACATAGAGAACTGTAACATAATACATTTGTATTGTTTAGGCTCCTAAGTTTGTAGTACTTTGTTATGGAAGCAACAGTAAAAAAAAATAACATAGTCAGTCCCTGCAGTTTGACTCCAAAATCAATTAGAGCAAGAACCAGGTCAATCTTGTTAATCATCAAAACCCCAGCATCCTGTAAGACTTTGGTATATGGTAAGGGCCCAATAAATGTTTGTTGATTGAATTAGCTACACCAGTATCAACAATCTAGAAGTTTGTTATATCAGATTATTGTATTAAGCACTTTACTTCCTTCTATCCACATGTTTTCAGTGCTATTACTATGCATGTGCATAATGCAGTGTTGTGGATTATATGAAGATGAACTAGCTTTGTCCAAGCCAGTGAACTCATTTAAAAAAAGGATGGCACAAAAGAAAAACATGATCTTTGCCTTGAAGAAATATCCTACTTGATGAGCATGACAGATAGACATATAATGAAATATTACACAAGGCAAGATTTACTAAGAAATTGAGACCTGAAACTGCTATGTGAAAGAAAGTAAAATTAAGTGATGCTGATTTGAGATGTCAGAAAAACTCTTACAGATTTGATATAAACATCAAAGAATTAGAAGAATACCAACAGTCAGAAATGTTGGAAAAGTTCTACACAAAGAAAATTAATATTGCTATCAACCTATATCAAGTTGAAAAATTTAGAAGGTGATCATGCTAAGTATAATGCATCATATTTTTTCTAAATGCAAGAAAAAAATAACATTTGGTTATCTGTGTGGCACCTCCACTTTATTAACTGGATATTCACTTGGGGACTCTATTTAACTTGAGAAATATGAAATAAGAGAAAATCTTTTAGATTTTATTTCTTAAAACATACTTACTATAATTTCCTCTTTGATATGCTTTCTGCCACTCTCTTGCTATCTCTACTGTCCTCTTCCTTTACCTTTTCAATTTTAAAAATATTATCACTTTCAAGATTAAAAAAAAAATCAGCAAACTCTTCTCAGAACCTCACATTGTACAGCAGAAATAGAATATGATATTGAAAGATTGAAGCTATAAACAAGGTGTAGGCTCAGACAAAAAAGGTGGTGAGTTCAAGACATGTTCCCAAATGTGAAGATAAGATTGGTATCTGGTAAACAAAATCGATTAAATTATTGATTTCAGGGCACAGGCATTAAAAATTCATCATGGGCTTTATAATTCACAGAACCTAACAATATGAAGGAAAAGAATATGTTCTAGAAACCTGAGTTTCCACTTCCAAGGAGAGTAAACCTTCAGGTCAGCCTTTCTACCCAACACTGTCAAATGTAAATGAAGGCCATTTTATTGTTTGCAGAATATAGTGTAAATTTTCTGAAGGCATTTCATTCTTTGAACACTGTCTAGCCAAAAGGGAAATTGTAAAATCTAGGTAGATTAAAACACTTATCAAATTTCAGTCTGTAAAGTTTTTGTTCTGATTAACAAATAGGAAGAAAGCAAAACAACCAAGAAATAATGAAGATGTATGTCAGAAATTCACCCATTTGCCAATGACATGAGTGACTTCTTTGCTGAATTGGATAATAGTGTTCAAATTCTGAAGCAATATTTTCTCAGTATTGTTTGCTACTCATAATGTAATGCTAACAGATGCAACATAATTTTTAGCTTAATCTGTTATTAACATTTCATACCTTAAATTGAGATAATCAGAAAAGCAATAAATCAAGCCCTGATTTGTAGTTTCTTCTGATTTCCATGGTGCAAATACTCCCTCCCTGGCCAATTTCAAGTGAGCAATATGGTATCACTGAATAGACCTGGGAAGCTGTGTAGAGCAACACATTATATATATCTACATGTAGATTCAACAGATGTACATAACTTCAACAGAGAGCAGTAAAATATAGTAAAGTAATTAGAAGGTAATGCATTTTGAGTATTTATTACTTTGACTTAATATAATTTAATAAAATATGTTTTAATGATGACTGCATTTAACTACTAATGCACAAAACTTCTAAATATTTTAACACTAAGCTCTCTGATCTGATATGAACCAACTCAGCACTGAAAAACCATTGATTACTCTTCTTTCTAAATTACCCATCCATGGAAAGTGTATTTGGGCTCGTTCTGGTATAACATACAAGAGCGAAGCTAGGCCTTGCTCCTCTTCTGTCTACCTCATATCAAGGAATGGTACCACCAAACACCTATATGATTATATCAAAGTATTTCGCCAACAAGTAGCAAAAACTTAATTGCAGTGACTTAGACAAATGAGGGTTTAGTTGGTCTCACATAACCGGAAGTCAGAAAGTAGGCAGGCAGCCCTGATGGAGCAGTTCAGCACTGGTATTAGGAATCCGGGATCTTTGGGATCGACCATCTTAAGTGTATGGGCTATATCATCATGGTCTCAACTTAATTGCTATACCACCAGGGAAGTCTTCATTCCCACAGAAGAATGCAGTTAAGGAACAAGGAATTTTTCTTTAAAAAGCCAAGGATTTTCAAAGACTCCCATGTAGACAATTATTTATCTGTTTGGCCTGAACTACCTCAATTGGTGACACTTTTTTTTTTTTTTTCCGTATATGGTGCCACTATGTGCAGGCAACTGGTATTAATCCCTGGATTAGTGTGATAACCTCTCACTGCCTCCAGTATTACCCTCATCAAACCATTTTCCTTACTCTATGAAAAGTGGACTTCTGAAATGCAATGTTGATTATGTAACTCTGTTGCTTGTAACCCTTACTATGGTTGTTCTTCGTTATAAAGTTTGTGTTGTTTAATATAACAAATAAGACCCTTTATATTCTTAATGTTCTGGCTACAGCTTACCTTTCTAGACTTACTACTCACCAATCCTCCATCCAAGGATTTGGGGAGGGTGTGGTGGTAGATTGAGGCCATCCTCTTTGTCACCATCTAGGATTGAAAACAAACAAACAAACAAACAAAAAGTGGGATTTGAGTTGACAGTAAAAGAATGGAGAGCAACTTAAGACTCCTGGCCAGACTGGTCCTGTGGAGTCCTGTCTAGTGCAAGCCTTCTAAAGCCAAGCCCATTCTGCCCTAGAGTCTCATCTCGTCCAAATGCCAAGTCAGTGATGTTGGAATCCTGGATCATATCTACAAGGTTTTAGCCCTTTAGCTAACAACAACAACAACAAAAAATCAAGTCAAATTTAGTTAAGTTTTTGGTAGCATCCTATAGATAAATCATCCAGATGATTATCTGAATTGATTAAGTGGTTTGTAATTTTACAGTTGCAGTAACTGTCCAGAATGGGTAATAAGATCAAAGCAGCTATTAACATGCAAAAAGGGATGCAGAAAAAAAAACTGTAAGCAGTTCATTTACAAAATTATACATTTGAAGAGAAAGGAAGCTAGGGTTAACTGAGCACCTCTTATATATTAAACGCCTTGCAATGTTATGTATGAACCCTATCTTCTTCCCATAAATATCCTTTGAAGTAAGAATTATTATCTTCATGTCACAAATGAAGACACAGAAATGACAGGAAAATAATAAACTTGACAAAATCACACACGTATTAAAAAGCTGACATGGAGTTATAATTCAGGCATTTTATTCTCTTTAGACTCATCTCTTTCCACTGTAAGTTTCTCAAAATGGGGAAGTAATTTTTATATTTTCTAGAAGTAAAAAAATTCTGAGAAAAAGAACCAAACATAATTTGAATTTAGCACTCTATGTAAGGTCTCACATTGAAAATATAATCAAAATATAGATATACTGACTGTTAATATTTTCAATATTTATCATTTTTCTGAACACTGATATTTGAGATTAAAAAATTATAGTTTTTCGTTACAAAAAAAAAATAAAGCTGTCCTACTGGCATATGTGATTAGGTATATAATTCAGAGTTAAATAAGCTTTTAAAATTTTGTAATACCTCATTATAATGAAGAGATGCTAAAGAATACTGATAGATGATCATTTCATTGATTTGTAGATAATAGATCACTTAGGCATATTATGGAAATGTTATTATTCTTGGGGGACAAGCAATTATGTAGTGTTGATTTCTATTTGAATATCATTCTTAGAATTTGGGCATTTCAAAAATATGAGATCAAGAAAAATTAACTTAAAGACTTGCTGTGTAGATGTTAACTAAAACTCATACAAAGCTATGAGGTGTTTTCGTTCTGCTTTGTTTTGTTTTGTTTTGTTTGTATATGAAGACGAAGATTTTTTTCCCTAAGTTCCAATTAAAGTCTATCTGCCATAATCAATAAACACTGTAAGTGTGTTAAGCATTGTGGAAGATTCAGAAACTTTACCACCTTAAAAACTATTCTAGTTTGCGAAATTGTGCTATCACCACTTTGAAAGACTAAGCTCTTGCTATTATAACAAACAGAAAACTATTAATTAGAAAACCACTTCAAAATCTCAAACACATTTGTTGAACACAGATGCTGTATTTGTGTACGGAGCTAGGAGCTGTTTATACCTCCACTGCCTCAAACAATAATGTATTTTTATTAGGCGGATTGTTTTCCTTGCATTGAAAAATAATTGCTGATGAAGACATACTTACATTTTATAATTTCAATTCATAATTACTTATTGTTTCTAACACTGTATCTAAAACAGCTTGAAGTTATTATGTCTTGCATTTGCTATGTTTTTTTCACCCAACTTTCTGTACTGACTGAAAATTGCAGACTGATCACAGAGAAGCGAGTAAATTTTCACAACGAAAAAGAAGAGCGTAAGTTGAAAAAAGAGTAATGGCTTTGTTAATTCATTTGCCTTATGCAGTGCTCAGCTACTGTTTTTTTTTAACCTTCCATATATAGTCACGAATTCTATTAAACACTTTCGAAGGCAATAGGCATATTTATTTCTATACTGTTCTCTTTGCAACTTTTAAGCTTATGCATCAAAACACTGTGAAATTTCAACTTAAGTAGTGATAGCAACTGTAGTATTTACTTCCACTTTATAAGTTTATATTTCCAAGGCTTTCCTTCTTAACATTACAAATATTTTAGAACATTTTCATGCCATCAACTCTCTTTCCCTATAAAGAATGAAGTTCATAAAAACCAAATAAGCTATGATGTCTTTGTGTTGATGTCTTCCAATTCAAAACAATATTAACAGGGATCAAGACAGGGATTGAGTCAAAGAGTCTGGGAAATGTTAAGTTAGACAAATATAAATGGGCATCTTCCCTGAAGGATTTCTCACACCCATAATGTAAGGTTGTACAATGTTAAACTCTAGGATAGAGATTTACCAGGTAATGTTTCACAGAATTACTGAATCATAGCATTCTATTAACATCTCCAAGACTAGTTATTTTGAGAGAGACAGTTTGTAAAAAGCAATATATACAGTTTAGTCAGAGCAGGAAGATGGGAAAGAGAGAAAGAGGTCAGAGGTCAAGCAAAGTATGAGGTGATACATTTTTGAAATGTATACATAGAAGGTGAATTATTATTATTATTGTTATTAGGATTTTATCCATCTAGTATATTCTAACCTCCACCAGCCCAGATGGAGGCATACGAACCAGGGATAGAACAAGGACCGACTCCAGTGTTGTTATCTACTTTTATACCAAATGTTATTTCTCCCTCTTCCATTCATCTTATTTTCTTCATAACATACATTTGCTGAAATTATCTTGTCCATTTATTTACTTGCTTCTATTCTTATTTCCTCTGTTAAGAGAACAGAAAATTTGACTTCTCCATAGTGCATCACTTGTTACACACATTTGAGTAAATAATACAAGAATCAAATTGGTTATTGGATAGCTTGAGTGTTTCTTTTTGATTGTGTATTTTGTTTCTTTGTTCATTCAATTATTTATCTGTTGATATATTTATTTATGGTGTGAGAGTAGTCAGTAAATCCTCTCTCCGTTTCCACTTTGGTTTTGCTGTATATGGATACTATTAGTATTTTAGAAACAAGTTCCAGTGGGAACTGCAGGCTGGAAATATTGGGCCAGAATTTACTGATTTTTATTACGAATGATGTGATGTCATTTTGATTTTAAATCTATATAATAGCACTCTTATTAAAATCAAAATTAAAACATAAAAGTTGTGTTTTCTGTGTGTGTGCATCTTTCTGAGTCTCTTCTATCCAGTTTTCACAGACAAAATGAAAGAGGCATGAACCATTAAATGAGTTAAGAGAGGGAGGAAATATGCTTGAGATCTGAGCACCACTTAGATTAGATAAAGGGTGATTTCTGCAATAACCTTTATGAATGGGAGTACTAGATACTTGAAAGACTAGAATGCATGAATTAGGAGTTTGAATTCTACCCAATTATTAGTGAACTTGAGGGTCAATGTTGTTTACTCTCTAAACAGTCAAGAAATAATTAAATTATGTATTTATCTTCCACTGAATGTCCTTTTGTTTTTTTCCTCTCTCTCACTTCTGAAAGTTGTTAGTGCTTTTCTGAGCAAAGTGATTTGAAAAAATGTTTCGAGGATAAATGGAAACATCAAGTATATAGAGGAGGATTAAAATAATAGCCTCACAGTTAACACTCAGGTCTGAGTTCAAATCCTGACTCTTGGAAGGCTTCTGCTATTGGCCATGGCCAAGTCATCTCTCTGAACCTCACTTCCTCACCAATAAAATGACAAATTCCTATACTAGACTTTCCCAGAGGAGTAAATGATGTACTTATAGAAAGTAACACAGAACCTGATATGTGATATGGACCCAGCAAACATTAGCTACCATGTTTTTAAATAAATTGTCCGATAGTTCATTTTTCCTAATGCCCATATGGATTTATAACAAGGCAGGAAATATTCTCATGAAATTGTAGTCTTCTGGCTTGATAGTACTACTAAATCTGTCTTGATTGTGTTGCCTCTCACTACAATGATACTAGCAGTCTCTGGCTCTGTTTATGAAGTACTCTACACATGAATGCACTAGTGCATCAGAAAGTGAGGCCGATTTTATGAATTAACCCCATTTTGGGCCACAGTGGTTGAAAGAAGTACAAGTTCTTTGCTATTGCTTTTCCTAAATATCTTGAGTATTTTCATGTATTCCTAAGTCTGAAAATAAAGTCAGCTTTAGAAACATAGATCCAATAATCACCCCATGAATGCAAGAGGTGATATTCCTCAGTAGATAGTAAATATTTTGGGCTTAATACTGAGTAATTATATGTGAATTTAATGCAACTGGCCATGCAAATAGTGGGGGAGCTGCTTTCAATGTGAAAATATGATTTTGAAGCATTTAAGGAGGACATACTCCTCTAATAAAGAAACTCCCTATTACCATATTGTCATTATTTGGCACATATGATTTTCACAAAAATTAAAAGCAGAAAGAGTAAGAAAAGAAGATATAAATTTTAAATGACTGATATCTCAAAAGATATTAGAATTTAAGTTTGAGTTTGTCAATATGCTCTTCAAATGATTTATTTTCCTTTTAAAGTAAGTACTATGTACTACCCACTTTGCTTTTTAGTCAGATAATAATAAAAACACAAGTTTCCTGGGGCAGATAAAAAGAAATCTGTAACGTGTTTTTCAAATGTAAATGCTTTGGATGTACAGAGATGTTTTTATAAAGCGAGTCAAATGTTTTATGTCATAAAACTCAAAATTTTAATCAACTTATTATTTTATTTCATGCATAAAATATAGCACTGAATCTTTTGAATCTGCACTGCTTTTGTTTTTTAATCATTTCTGTTCTTGGAGTAGAATTGGGTAGTACCCATATTAATATTAGTAGCATTAGTAACACATGGACCAATCAATGTTAATTTTATCTATTACACCAAGAATTTTAAATGTAAATTATTTATGAGTTCATTGTGATTTATAGGACAATAAATATAAGAACAGACCATTTCTTAGCTGTCTGTCCATCTGGAAAAGGATATAACTGATTTCAAGGCATAGCTGCTGTCATTTGCCATATACATTTGTTTTTATTTAATACATTTGCTTTTAATATGATTAGTAATAACAATTTTGCCCAAGGGATAGATTTACTGGTCAGGAAGAAGGGAAAGCTTGCAAATGTTTTCTTGTGCAGATGGCCCAACATCTTGGAGACCTAATATCTTTTTTAAAATGAAAGGAATGCTCATGAAAAGGGAGATAGAGCTTAAAAACAAAGAAACATTTAAAAACTAAAGTGGGATTCCAGAATAGAAAGCATGTAAAATGACAGAACTGATCATTTATGATACTTTAAAAAAAATCAGATTTATATTTGGGAAATGCCTAATAAAGCCTTTTTTCAAAGTTACAGAAATTTAGTAACTTTTTTTTCCCGATTTAAGTCAGAATGTGGCTCTTACTGCTATGCGGCCGTCGACTTTGTGGAATAATAACAAATTGACATTACTGCCGATGACTTAAGCCATTGATAAATACAGACTGGGTAGACAGGAATTAAATAGTAGCATTCCCGAAAACAAACCAATGCACATACAAGGATGTCACTTTGATTTCCATGAATGCAGAATAGGAAGCTAAAAACAAAGAAACCTACTGCATCTGGCCTGCCACTCACTCACTGCATGTCCTTTGTCACCAGCGAGACACCAACACCTGACTGTTACCGCCCACCTGCTTGTACTCACTGACCTTTGTGTTACATTTACTCAGGCAAATGGAAGCCCAAACCACCCCTCAGATGATAGAGGCTGCCCGGACAAGACTTCTTATGGGCCCAGACCACCCAGACCCCCTGGGCTAATCGCCCCCCCACTCAACTGGACTATGGAGTGACCCCTGGAATGACCGGCAATTACCTTTACCTCATTAGCATATTAAAATCTCCACCCAGGGAGGACCCTTGGCCTCACTTACATAACATGCAATGTATAGTAAGTATATATATATAGGCATGTTTCCTTAAGTCATATGGGTGACCTTGTGCCCGCCTCTACATACAATGACAAGGCTTCCCTATCTAAATATTCATCCTCACCCTAAACAAAAGGTGCCCATTCACCTCCTCCTGAGGAGTCACAGCTTTGAATGCTATTCCCTGTGATCTCCTTATTTGCTGAAAATAAAGTTTACTTTGTACCAGAACTCCACCTGGTGTATCTGTGACTCACCAAGGCGCCAACTCATGTTGGTTGGGTTACACTTGCACAAACTATTTAAGCTTCAAAGTTTCAATTTTCTTTTCTACAAAATGAGATTAGCTCTAAAATGCCTGCCAGTGGCCAAATTCTCCCATTCGGCAGTACTACTCAAAGACCTGGTCTCTTCTTCCCCCTCTTTCATCTCTCCTCCCTTCCTTCCTGCCTTTCTCTTTTTCAGCATGAGGTTTTCTTTTTCCCTTCTTTATTTGTGTGTGCGTGTGTATACAGAGAGAACATAAATACACATGTATAATTTGAAACAGATTGTCCAATTATGGAAAAGTTTTGAGCTATAATAAATTTAAAAGTAGTTTTTATTATTAAATGCAAAAGATAGATGTGTGAGAAATAGATTTTTCTTTGGTTTTTATGAATTATCTCATTTCCTTAAGTTAAAAGAACAGGTGATTAATGATCCAGAATAAAACGAACCTGGAATTCTTTCACTCCTAGCTAAGTAATTTAATTAAATACAAAAATAGATTGATTAGGATAGATACACACATGCAGGTTCTAAGATATAAATGCATTTGCATTTGGTTTTATAAATGGTCTGTTTAAAATCTGAGTTCATTAAAAATGCTGAAAGTATATTCTTTTTCTTCCTTTGTTCCTTCCTTCGTTCCTTCGTTCCTTTCCTTTAAATTTGATATAACCTGACTAATGAAATTTGCCTAATCCCATTTAGTATGACAAAAGAGGATAGCCAGGAGAAGCACTACGAGGATTTGCTCTTCAGTAGAAATAAATCCTAAAGATCATGCTGTCATCTATTATTCTCAGCCTTTTTGCAAGGATATTTGCATTACAATTAGCTTCTTATTTATTGTGCTCATATCTGCAACAGCTGATTATGGCCTTTAATTTATTTTCCACAGTTAGTAGCCAGAGAAATGATTATGACTTCAGTTAGTCACAACAAGAAAGGAAAGCTAGAAATATACATGTATATGCATATGCTTGTGTCTGCCTGTGTACATGTGTTTAACCCACATAGATTCATTTAAATACCTAATCTTATGCTGCTTAAATTAGGTCTACCCCAGCTTACTTTTAACTTGAGAGTTGGCGCGAGCCAAGCTACTCATGCTGTTTGACAAGGTCCAAGTATGCGGGACAATCCTGAAAACAGGAGACTCCACAGCTGGCTCCTGCTATTCTCTTTCATTTTGTTTATGGCAATCTTTATAATTGTGGGAATATTTCTGGGGTTTCATGATAAAGTGACTACTCATCTTAGTTACGCCTATCTAAGCAATCAT
>NW_028010322.1:0-859 GCF_054177405.1 Leptonychotes weddellii | reverse complement strand
AAAAAAAAAAAAGAAAAGAGTTGAGCTGAGGGAGTGTTTCAGAGGGAGGAAGCATGGAGTAATGATTAAGAACAAAATGTCATTCTGCAAAGCAATCTGACAATTTTTAGTCAAATTAAGTATTCTTATAAACCATGACCCATAACTCTACTCTTGGATACCCAGCTTAGGTAAAGTCTCAAATAGATTTGTAAGGGGAACGTGTGAAGAGGCATACAGCATTATTAGTCTAGTGGTGGAGACTTAGATCAAATTCAGTGTTTCTCACCAGAGAAATGGATACATGTGTTGGGTTGAATACTAATACAGTTGTGCTAAGAAATGCCAAAATAGTCATGACTTAAACAAGATAGAATGTATGTACCATTATGTAATAGAAATCTGAGAGAAGAAATCTGAAGAGAGAGATTCTCTCTCTTCCCCTCTCCCTCCGTCCTTTCCCTCCCCCCAGCTCAGTTGTCTAGAGCTAATATGGCAATTCCATGGTGGCTCTGGCAAACATTCTTTCTGTTTTGATTCTCTGCCATCCAACACATACTTCTGCTCTGTGGTCTAAAATGACTGCTCTGGCTCTAGCCAGTGGAAAGATGGGAAAGGAAAAGTAGAGGGTCTACCACCTCTATTTAGAAGCACAATCTAGAAGTCTGACATATTACTAACGTTCACATGTCATTATTCAGAACATAAGTCACATGGCCACATCTAGCTTCAGGGGACTCTGAGAAATGTAGTTGCTAACTGGACAGCCAGGTTCTCAGCTGTCCACTATTACTAATGGAAGGAGGAATGAATATTGGAGAAGAATTAGCCCTCTCTGGCTTTGTAAGATTATAATAAATATATATTGTTGAATAAGACG
>NW_028010321.1:0-859 GCF_054177405.1 Leptonychotes weddellii | reverse complement strand
ATACTTTTAAGTTCAGAGTTGGTCCTCATGATGACAGTCTTTCAAAATCTCAATAGATTGGAAATATTAAGAGCATTAACAACAACCAAAACAAAATACTTTTGAATTTCTCTTATGTTTCAAAAGCCAAAATAACCCAAGATCCAAGTTCTAGAACATGTAGCCCCCACTACTACAGTATGAAAAGTGTGTGAAATAACGCAAAGCTGTGTTGTTCAAACTCTTAGAATTCCTAAGGCAGTTGCTGTAAATAAGAGGCAGGTAATCACCTTAATTCTCTTGGGTCATCTGTACCTGCATGAAAGCCAGGAGAGCAAAATCTTATTTCAAGATGGCGAGGTGGCAGGACCAGCATGGCAAAACCTTAACTCGTGGGAAATGGCACATCAAGAAGATGGAATGCCATTTCTTGCTAACGGGACTTATTACGGAGTACTATAGTCCCCCAGCACCTTCCATCCACGGTTTCACTTCCTCTGGGTTCAGTTACCCATGGTCAACTGCAGCCCAGAAGAGGATGTTCCTCCTTCTGATAAACGTTGGGAAGGTCGATAGTAGCCTAATGCTAGGGCACAGCGCCGACGTCATTCCCCTGACTTCATCTTATCATGTGGGCATTTTATCATCTCACATCATCACAGTACAATGAGATATTTTGAAAGAGAGAGAGAGAGAGAGAGACAACATTCATGTAACTTTTATTGCAGTATATGGTTATAATTGTTCTGGTTATTGTTGTTAATCTCTTAGTGTACCTGATTTATAAATTAAGCTTTATCATAGACATGTAGGTATAGGAAAAAACTATACATATAGGGTTTGGTACAATCTACGCTTTCAGGCATCCGCTGAGGGTCTT
>NW_028010320.1:0-859 GCF_054177405.1 Leptonychotes weddellii | reverse complement strand
CATGGATATCTAAGAACATGCTATTCAAAACATAGAACAGATAACTTCCCTGGATAGATAAAGCTCATTACTAAAGCAAGCGAGTACATCAAGTCATGCAATAGGAGTAAACAAGGACCAGACATAACCTGGGTCCATCAGAAATAGAGGCATCATAGATACAGGCAATCAGGTGTGCACAGGCCAGGAGAGTAGTTGGAAAAGACAAAAATGCCTGAATTTCTTAAGAAAAAACACTCCCAGGCAGAGATGAGTCCAAATTTTAGTACCATGTTTTTAAATATTTTTTGTTTCTAATGATAGTTAGTATGTTCTCATCTAAAACAAAATCCAAAGAAAAAAACATTTAAGACACCCATGACCCCATTTGTTCTTTCAACGCTGTGTGTAATTAAGAGCAAAGTCTCTCAACTTCAGCACTATTGATATTTTGGACCACATAATTCTTTGTTGTAGGGGACTGTTCTATGCATTGTAAGATGTTCATCAGAATTCCTGGCCTCTGCTCACCAGAAGCTGGTAGCACCACCCCAGCATAGCAGCCAAAATTATCTCCAGACATTGATAAATGTTCCCTGAGAGGCAAAGTAGCCCCCAGTTGAGAACCACTCTTTCAGAGGAATCACATAAAATTCTGAAACCAGCAACTTTCACTTAATATATTGTAAGCATTATTCTATGTAATTAGAAACATTTCTGCAGCATCCTTTTTAATGGGTTCTGAACAGTCTATTACATGATGCACTATAATTTATTCAACTGGTCCTTAATTTGTTTAATCAGTCCTTGTTTCCAATGTTGTGCTATAATATGATGAAGATCTTTGTACATTCATATTTTGGCACATAAATTATTTCCT
>NW_028010319.1:0-859 GCF_054177405.1 Leptonychotes weddellii | reverse complement strand
TGAGATTTTACAGTCTGTCAGAACAGTCTGTCAAAATCAAGTCTTTGCAAAGACCAATAGCAACTCTACACATGGCTAGTGGCCACGGAAATTGATAAAATCTCTGAGAAAAACAATGTGGCTTTACTTAGTAAAGTTAAGCATTTCTATATACTATGACCAGATTTCCACTTCTGGTTAGAGTGTCTAGAGAAATTATTTCATATATATTCAAGAGATATGTAAAATAATGCTAGTAGTGATTTTTTCATCATTGCAAGGAAAAAAGATGTAAAAATTGAAAGAAGAAAAATAATAAATTATGTTACATTCATATAGTGGAATCAGGTTCATCACCTGGCTCAGCCTGGGGCACCATTCACATGTCAGCACGTTTATATAGAAAATTCATCCACTTTCAAGATCATGGTCAGCACATGTAATAGTTTTCGAGCAAAATTGTATGCAGATTATGTCTCCTTATTCTTCAGTTATAAGAGAGAGATACCATCTTCCATAATTTATAGGATTAAAGACTTTCATAAAGTGGGTGTGTGCAGGTGTATATGAAATCTTTGTAAAACATCTATGGATGAAATCCTGCCAGACAAATAGCCTTATTTCTTTTAAACATGAAAGATTGAAAATGAACAATCAAGAATATGGTATTGTGGGGCTCCTGGGTGGCTCAGTCGTTAAGCATCTGCCTTCGGCTCGGGTCATGATCCCAGGGTCCTGGGATCGAGCCCCGCATCGGGCTCCCTGCTCAGCGGGAAGCCTGCTTCTCCCTCTCCCACTCTCCCTGCTTGTGTTCCTGCTCTCGCTGTGTCTCTCTCTGTCAAATAAATAAATAAAATCTTAAAAAAAAAAAAAAACAAGG
>NW_028010318.1:0-859 GCF_054177405.1 Leptonychotes weddellii | reverse complement strand
GGGGCCAGGCCTTCCTCGGCCGCTGTCGAGAACTGCTGTAGGTGGCATCCCGCCCTGGTATTGGCTCAGCTCTGCCCCCGCGGGGTGGGGGGTCACCGCAGCTCTTCGGGGAGCCAGACTCCCCTTCCCCGGGCACACCTCATGCCCTGCCGCCCGAGGCCGCTCTCAGCCCTGACGGCAGCTTCATCTCCCTACCCCCCAGAGCATGGGCTCAGGAGAAGCAAGCTCTGGTTTCTTCCGGGGAGCTGGCCGGGGACGTGGCGGGGGCCGAGCGACTCCTGGTGCAGCACGCGGAGCTGGGGCAAGAAATCAGGGAGCACTGCCTTCGAGCGCAGGACTTACGGCGGGAAGGGCAACAGTTGGTAGACAGCGGCCACTTCATGTCCCCGGAGGTACGAGCACAAAGGGGGTGGAGCCCAGCTTCCCAAGGCCTTGGGGCCCCTAGCAGAAAGCGAACCCCTCAGGAGAAGGCCCGCAAGGAGCAGAGAGAGAAGCAGAGGAGGGAGGGGGAGGGTCTGGGCCTTGCTGGGACCCCTCCGCTGGGCCCTCCAGCCCCATCCTGCCTCGGTGCTTCTGCTCGCGCGTCTGACACATAGCACCCCTTCCCACCAGGTGACAGGGTGTCTGCAGGAGCTAGAAGGGCGGCTGCAGGCACTCACAGAGGCCTGCGCCCTATGCCAGGAGCGCTGCAAGGAGAACTGGGGCCTGCAGCAGCTGCAGCAGGAGCTGGACCGGGCCGAGGCCTGGCTGGCCTCCCGGGAGGCTCTACTGCTCGACCCCAGCTGTGGGGTGAGCCCAGCCCCCCGCCGCCACGAGCCAGCTGCACCGACTGGCAGCCGCAGCCAAGGGCGGGCCCTGC
>NW_028010317.1:0-859 GCF_054177405.1 Leptonychotes weddellii | reverse complement strand
GAGTAGGAGACCTAAATTTTGTCTGGTCCCAGGAATTCAGCTAGATAGTTATCAAACCATTCTGAACACTTACGGACTCAACAGGGGAGCGAAGAAAAGAATAGCAGCAACTGTGAACAGAAAAGCGACCACTTTCTGGAAGGTAGGATGTGCAGAGAAGTGAATCCAAGGTGATATTTGGGAGCAGAGATGGCGGGGGAGGGGGCCTCTGTCTGCTGCTTCTGGCAAGTGATAGAGCCCCAGAGCACAAAATCGGAACTTTTAGAAGTCTGCTCCGCTGAGGGACGTCGCTCCAGTGGCTAAGCTGGGGGTGGAACCCTCATGGGACAGTGTGGTCTCAGGACCCTCAGAGTCACAGGAAGACCAGGGGTGCCTGAGCATGGCAGAGCTCCCAGGTATCAGAGCGGGGAAGCCGGCTGCAGAGACGGAGCCGAGGAGTGGGCTCTCAGCTCGGGGCTGCCATAAACCGTGATCTGCGGCACCGTCGGGCCACTGCTCCTCCACCGGGTACCCAACAAGCGGCAGATCCGGGGAGACTCACCTTCTTCCCCCGGGAGAAGCGGCGTGGGAGCGCACCGCAGGGATCTACTGGGTTTGGAGACTCCGCACAGGGTCGGGTGCCAGAGATAGAAACGCTTGGTCACAGGCAGGGTGAACACGGAGTGCAACCAGAGACCAGGGAGACAGGAGTGACTGACTGCTTTTCTTTGGGGGCACACTGAGGAGCGGGGCCCTGAGTTCTTGGCTCCTCTGGGGTAGAGACTGGCCGGCTGCCATTTTCACTCTCATCCTCCAAATCTGTACGGAAAGCTTGCAGGGAACAAAAGCTCCTGAGAGCAAACCTGAGCAGATTACTTAG
>NW_028010316.1:0-859 GCF_054177405.1 Leptonychotes weddellii | reverse complement strand
ATGTTGCCATTAATTGATTTCTCCCCTCTAGCCATTGTCTTCACAATTGCTAGCCTGAATTCCATCTCCGACATCTTGGTTATATCTGCATCCATTTGTAAATCTGCAGCATAAGTCACAAACTCTGAGTCTTTTCTGTTTTGGGGGCTCCTCCTTCTAGTCATTCTGTTGATGGGTGTTTGAGGGACTGTACAGAGTCCAAATTATTGACCAGAACCCAAGCAAGATGCACCTGTTTTCTTGGGACCTTAGGGTTGCTGGCCTCTTGTTTTCCCAGCCTGTCTTCTGCAGGAGGGGCCTGCCACGCTGTTAACTCAGGCAACCCTGTTCCGGTGGAGTTGCCCTGTGCCCCTGTGGTGGGGGATGGGCTCAGTGGGAATCAGTTTTGGGGGCTTTTGTTCTCTGCCGCCTTTCCCTGGTGGCTTTCCATGTGACTTCCGTGAGTCAGAGCAGAAGAGACCATTTCCAACCCTCTGCCTCAGAGCAGAGAGACCATTTCCAACCCTCTGCCTCAGAGCAGAGAGACCGCAGTCTGTTCTTCAGTGAGCTCTCTGGGCCACACCGTCTCCGTTTCTGTCCGTGCTGCTATAAACTGCAGCGGCCTGGGTTGTGCACCCCTCTGCAGCGCTCCCAGTCCTGCCTCCAGGTCAGAGCACGTCCCTGCCCTTTGTGCTTCTAAAACCATCAGCCGCTCCCAGTTCACCTGCGTGCGACCCCGCCGCTCCGGGTTTCCGTCCCGGGGGCTGCAGTTCCAGCACATGCGACCGCTCCACTCCGGGTTTCTGTCCCGGGGGCTGCAGTTCGCAGGCGCGACCTCGCCGCTCTGGGTTTCCATCCCGGGGGCTGCAGTTCGCCCGTG
>NW_028010315.1:0-859 GCF_054177405.1 Leptonychotes weddellii | reverse complement strand
AATCCCTCCTTTTCTTTTTTTCTCATTCTGGGATTCTTGTGACATGAATAGATTTTTGTTTTTGTAGATTTTTTTTCTCTCCATTGTTCATATGAGATACTTTCTGTTGTTCTACCTTCAAGGTACTGACTCTTTCCTCTGTCATCTACATTGTCCTACTGAGCCAATTTACTGCGTTGCAAAAATTTTAGTTATATTTTTTTCAGTTCTAATTGTTAATTATGTTCTTTTTTATGTCTTTGTGTCCTGAGACTTACTTTCATTTGATTCAATCCCAACTGCAATAGATTATTTTAGCATTTTTATTATGGTTCCTTCCAAACCCATTGGAAATCTCAACATCTAGATCATCATTGATCTTGGCGATCTTTGGATTGTGAGGCATATTCAAGATGACATTTTTCTGGACATTGGCATAGTGAATGTTCTTAATTATCCATCTTGCATATTTGGGGTGTTATGTCATGTGACTCTGGATCTTCTTCATTCTGGTGTGTGAGCAGGTGGTGGGTCTACAAGAGTGTGGCTAGTATGGGAAGCCCCAGTTATGTGCCCAGACCAGAAGAAGCAAACTGAAGGCTGGCCAAACATAGCCGTGAAGTTACAGTGTACCTGTGGGGAATGTCACATCTTCCTGTCATTCTTACCAGAAGCTAGAGATGAGGGAACATGACAGCTAAAAACATGTTGTTTGCTGAATTTATTTCTTTACATGGATGAGGCCTTTGTAAGGACCCAATTCTACTTGGGAGGGGAAGATTTTAGGAAAAGTGTGTTCCGTGTATGGACGTCATTTGAGAAATTTTGTTTATGTTGGTGGAAGAAGGATGGGCTTACTGAGATGGCTGGCATTGCTGTT
>NW_028010314.1:0-859 GCF_054177405.1 Leptonychotes weddellii | reverse complement strand
GGTATGAGGTGGTACCTCATTGTAGTTTTATTTGCATTTCTCTGATGATGAGTGATGTTGAGCATCTTTGCATGTGTCTGTTGGCCATCTGTATTTCTTCTTTGGAAAATCGTCTATTCATGTTCTCTGCCCGTTTTCTAACTGGATTATTTGTTTTTTGGGGTATTGAGTTGTATACATTCTTTATATATTTTGGACATTAACACCTTATTGGATACATCATTTGCAAGTACCTTCTCCCATTCAGTAGGTTGTCCTTTTGTTTTGTTGATGGTTTCTTTTGCTGTGCAAAAGATTTTATTTTACTCTAGTCCCAATAGTTTAATTTTGCTTTTGTTGCCTTTGCCAAAAGAGAAATATCTGGAAAAATATTTCTATGGCTGATATCAAAGAGATTAGTGCCCATGTTTTTTTCTAGGACTTTTATGGTTTCAGGTCTGACATTTAGGTCTTTAATTCATTTTGAGTTTACTTTTGTGTATGGTATAGAAAGTGGTCTGATTTCATTCTTTTGCATGTAACTGCCCAGTTTTCCCAACACTTTTTGTTGAGGATAATGTCTTTTTCAAATTGTATATTCTTGCCTCTTTTATTATAGACTAACCGGCCATAAAAGCATGGGTTTATTTCTGGATTCTCTATTCTGTTCTAATGATCTACGTGTTTGTTTTTGGGTCAGTCCCATACGGTTTTGATTACCACAGCTTTGCAGTATATCTTGAAATCTGGGATTGTGATACATCAAGTTTTGCTCTCTTTTTTCAAGATTGCTTTGGCTATTCAGAGTCTTTTGTGGTTCTGTAGAAATTTTAGGATTATTTGTTCTAGTTCTGTGAAAAATGCTGTTGGTATTTTGATA
>NW_028010313.1:0-859 GCF_054177405.1 Leptonychotes weddellii | reverse complement strand
ATGTTAAATAGGGATATCAGAAATGGAAACAAGGTAGTCTGATTTGAAAACATGCTCTCAAAACACTGTAGCATGTTTCATCCCTCATGGTTAAACTGGAAGATGATTATGATGATGTGCTGTCATTACCACTGATAAAAATAATGATAATGGTAATACATACAATATTTACTATGTTTGAGCCACTGATTTGAAAGCATTACTTATGCTACTTCATTTAATTCTCACGTCAGCTATATTAGGGGAAGTGCTATTATTATCATCTGTATTTTCATAGATGAGAAAATTGAAGCAGGAAGTTAAATAAATTGCCCATTTTATAATTGGCAGGCAGAAGAGTCAAGATTTGAATATAGATAGTCAGGCTCTAAAGTATATTCTAAATCATTTAAGTGACAGAATACATGCATAGACTAAAAAATAAGAATTTGTCTGTACCCTATATTACTCACACACATTATAAATAAAAATATGTTTTATGTATCCTTATTATTTAACTAAGCAAGGAAGCAATCTGATTTGTGTTATCTATTCTTTAGTAGCTATCTGCAATCTTAAAGTCAGATAGTGACCATAGATAAATGGAATAGATGATGATCATCTTTAGGTAGACATCTATATCAGCAGATTCGCAAGTGAAGCATCGCCTATAATGCTGAGTCTCTGTGTAGATTTTCAAAGGATTTGGCCCTCCTCTTTCTTCCTTATATCTAAATGTTTTTGAAATTAACTTGACAGATGTCCAATTACCCAGTATGGAAATTCAGTTATGAAAATAGGTCTCATTATTTTTGGTTCCTGTTAAGCATATCAAAATAAAGGGAAAAGAAAATAATATCATGAATTATGGATCACTACA
>NW_028010312.1:0-11784 GCF_054177405.1 Leptonychotes weddellii | reverse complement strand
CCATGCTATTCCTTATGTTCCACAAATAAGTGAACCATATGATAATTGACTTTCTCTGCTTGACTTATTTCACTTAGCATAATCTCCTCCAGTCCCATCCATGTTGATGCAAAAGTTGGGTATTCATCCTTTCTGATGGCTGAGTAATATTCCATTGTATATATGGACCACATCTTTTTTTTTTTTTTTTAAAGATTTCATTTATTTATTTGACAGAGAGAGCCAGAGAACACAAGCAGGGGGAGCAGGAGATGGAGATGGAGAAGCAGGCTCCCCGCTGAGCAGGGAGCCCGACGCGGGGCTTGATCCCAGGACGCTGGGATCATGACCTGAGCCAAAGGCAGATGCCCAACCCAGGCACCCCTGGACCACATCTTCTTTATCCATTTGTCTATTGAAGGGCACCTTGGCTCTTTCCACATTTTGGCTATTGTGGACATTGCTACTATGAACATTGGGGTGCATAAGCCCCTTCTTTTCACTACATCTGTGTCTTTGGGGTAAATACCCAGTAGTGCAATTGCTGGGTCATAGGATAGATCTATTTTTAATTTTTTGAGGAACCTCCACACTGTTTTCCAAAGTGGCTGTACCAACTTGCATTCCCACCAACAGTGTAAGAGGGTTTGCCTTTCTCCACAACCTCTCCAACATTTGTTGTTTCTTGCCTTGTCAATTTTAACCATTCTAACTGGTGTAAGGTGGTATCTCAATGTGTTTTTTTTGTTTTTGTTTTTATTTTTCTCTTCTCTATTTTTTAAATTTTATTTTATTATGTTAATTTTGACTTGAATTTCCCCAGTGGCTAATGATGATGAACATTTTTTCATGTGTCTGTTAGCCATTTGTATGTCTTCTTTTGAGAATGTCTGTTCATGTCTTCTGCCCATTTATTGACTTGATTATTTGTTTTCTGGGTGTTTGAGAATTTCTTTATAGATCTTGGATATCAGTCCTTTGTCTGTAGTGTCATTTGCCAAAATCTTCTCCCATTCTGTGGGTTGCCTCTTTGTTTTGTTGACTGTTTCCTTTGCTGTGCGGAATATTTTTATCTTGATGAAGTCCCAAAATTTCATTTTTGCTTTTGTTTCCCTTGCCTTTGGGGACGTGTCTTGAAAGAAGTTGCTGTGGCTGATGTCAAAGAGGTTACTGCCTATGTTCTCCTCTAGGACTTCAATGGATTCCTGTCTCACATTGAGGTCTTTCATCCATTTAGAGTTTATCTTTGTATATGGTGTAAGAGAATGGTCAAGTTTCATTATTCTGCATATAGCTGTCCAATTTTCCCAGCACCATTTATTGAAGAGACTGTCTTTTTCCCATTGCATATTTTTTCCTGCTTTGTCGAAGATTATTTGACCATAGAGTTGAGGGTCCATATCTGGGCTCTCTCTTCTGTTCCATTGTTCTATATGTCTGTTTTTGTGCCAGTACCATGCCGTCTTAGTGATCACTGCTTTGTAATATAGCTAGAAATCGGGCAACGTGATGCCCCCAGCTTTGTTTTTCTTTTTTCAACATTTCCTTGGCAATTCGGGGTCTTTTCTGATTCCATACAAATTTTAGGATTGTTTGTTCCAGCACTTTGAAAAATGCCATTGGTATTTTGATCAGAATGGTGTTGAAGGTGTAGATTGCTCTGGGCAGCATAGACATTTTAATAATGTTTATTCTTCCGATCCATAAGCATGGAATGTTTTTCCATCTTTTTGTGTCTTCTTCAATTTCTTTCATGAGTGTTCTGTAGTTCCTAGAGTATAGATCCTTTACCTCTTTGGTTAGGTTTATTCTGAGGTATCTTATGGTTTTTGGTGCTATTGTAAATGGAATTGATTCTCTAATTTCTCTTTCTACAGTTGCATTGTTAGTGTATAAGAAAGCAACCGATTTCTGTGCATTGATTTTGTATCCTGCCACATTACTGAATTGCTGTATGAGTTCCAGTAATTTGGGGATGGAGTCTTTTGGGTTTTCCACATGAAGTATCATGTCATCTGTGAAGAGAGAGAGTTTGACTTCTTCTTTGCCAATTTGAATACCTTTTATTTCTTTTTGTTGTCTGCTGTTGCTAGGACTTCTAGTACTATGTTGAACAATAGTGATATATGCCCTTTATTATGTTGAGATATGTTCCTTCTAGGTCTCCTTTGTTGAGGGTTTTTTTTTTTTTTATCACGAATGGATGTCGTACTTTGTGAATGCTCTTTCTGCAGTAATTGAAATGATCATGTGGTTTTTATCCTTTCTCTTGTTGATGTGATGTATCAGGTTGATTGATTTGCAAATATTGAACCAATCTTGCATCCCAGGAGTAAATCCCATGTTGATTGTGGTAAATGATTTTTTTAATATACTGTTGGATTTGTTTTGCTTATATTTTGGAGAGGATTTTTCCATCTATGTTCATCAGAGATATTGGCTTGTAGGTCTCTATTTTTTAAAAAAAGATTTATTTGAGAGAGGGAGAGAGAGTGTGTGTGTGGGGGGGGAGGAGCAGAGGGATAGGGACAAGCAGACCCCATGCTGAGTTCAGAGCCCTGTGCGTTGCTCAATCTCATGACCCTGAGATCATGATCTGAGCCAGAATCAAGAGTCAGACGCTTAACTGAGCGAGGCATCCAAGAGTTCCATGTAGTTCTCTGTTTTTTAGTGTTTTATCTGGTTTTGGTATCTGGGTAATGCTGTCCTCATATAATGAATTTATAAGTTTTCCTTCCTCTTTCATTTTTTAGAATAGTTTGAGAATAATAGGTATTAAGCCTTCTTTAATGTTTGGTAGAATTCACCTGTGAAGCCGTGTGCTCTTAGACATTTGTTTGTTCAGAGTGTTTTGATTACTGGTTCAGTTTTGTTGCTGGCAATCAATGTGTTCAAATTTTTGTTTCTTTCTGATTCAGTTGTGGGAAGTTACATGTTCTAGGAATTTATGCATTTTTTTGTAGGTGGTTGTCCAGTTTGTTGACATTTAATTTTTCATAATATTTTCTTATAATTGTTTGCATTTCTCTGGTGTTGGTTTTTTTTTTTTTTCCTCCTCTTTTATTTTTGATTTTATTTGAGGCCTCTCTTTCAGTTTTTTTTTTTTTTTTGAAGAGTCTGGCTAAGTGTTTATCAGTTTTTTTTCACTGATGTATTCTATTGTTTTGTTTCATTTATTTCTGCTCTAATCTTTATTATTTCTTTCCTTCTACTGGTTTTGGCTTTCGTTTTTCTTTTTCTAGCTCCTTAGGTGTAAGATTAGGTTGTTTATTTGAGATTTTTCTTGCTTCTTGAGGTAGGCCTGTATTGTTGCAAACTTCCATCTTAGAACAGCATTTGTTGCATCCAAAGGTTTTGGACTGTTGTGTTTTCACTCTCATTTGTCTCCATGTATTTTTTGATTTCCTCTTTGATTTCTTGGTTGACCCATTCATTGTTCAGTAGCAAATTATTTAACCTCCATTTTTTTGTGCTGTTTCCAGATTTTTTCTTGTCATTAATTTCTAATTTCCTAGCCTTGTGGTCAGAAAAGAGGCATGGTGTGACTTCAGTTCTGTGAATTTATTGAGACTTGTTTTGTGTCCTAATATGTGATCTATTCTGAAGAATGTTCAATGTGCACTTGAAAAGAATGTGTATTCTACTGTTTTAGGATGGAATGTTCTGAATATATCTGTTAGATCCATCTGGTCCAGTGTGTCATTCAGAGCCACTGTTTCCTTGTTGATTTTCTGTTTGGATGATCTATCTATTTATGTAAGTGGGGTATTAAAGTCCCCTACTATTATTGTATTACTATTTATTATTTCCTTTATATTTGTTATTAACTGCTTTATGTATTTGGGTGCTCCCATGTTGGGTGGATAAATATTTATAATTGTCATATCTTTTTGTTGGATTTTTTGTTTATGATTATATAGTGTCCTTCTTTGTCACTTGTTATAGTCTTTGTCTTAAAATCTATTTTGTTTGAGGGGTGCCTGGCTGGCTCAGTCAGTAGAGCATGCAATTCTTGATCTTAGGGTTGTAAGTTCGAGCCCCACACTGGGTGTAAAGATTACTTAAAAATAAATAAATAAATAAATAAGTAAAAAGTTGATTTGTCTGATATATGTATTGCTACCCAGATTTCTTTTCACTTTGATTTTCATGACAAATGCTTCTTCATCCCTTCACTTTCAAACTGCATGTGCCTAGGTCTGATATGAGTCTCTTGTAGGCATCATATAGATGGGTCTTGCTTTTTCAACCCTTTTGTCACCCTGTGTCTTTTTTTTCCACCCTATGTCTTTTGATTGGAACATTTAGTACATTTACATTCAAAGTAGTTATTGATAGGTATATATTTATTGCCATTTGTTACTTGTTTATGGTTGTTATTATAGTTTTTCTCTGTTCCTTTCCTCTCTTACTCTCTCAAGATTAGCTGGCTTTCTTTAGTGATGTACTTGGATTCCTTTCCCTCTCTCTCTTTTTTTCATATCTATTACTGTTATTTGATTTTTTGCTGCATTAGGTTTGTATATAACATCTGCATATTGCAGTCTGTCTTAAGTTGATGGTTGCTTAAGTTTGAACCCATTGTTTACTCCTTTCCTTCCCATGTTTTAGGTAATTGGTGTCATACTTTATTTCCTTTTATTTTGTGAGTCCTTTGACTAATTTTTACAGATATACTTATCTTGCTCTTTTTCTGCTTCCTAGTTTTCTTACTCTTATTTATGGTCTTTCCTTTCCACTCAAATAGACCCCTTTAACATTTCTTGTAGGGCTAGGTTAGTGGTCATGAATTCCCTTAACTCGTTTGTCTGAGAAACTCTTGATCTCTCCTTCTATTCTGAGTGATAGCCTTGCCGGATAGATTATTCTTGGCTGCAGTTTTTTTTTTTTTTTTTTTCCTTTCAGCACTTTGAATATGTCATGCCCCTCCTTTCTGGCCTGTAAAGTGTCTGCTGAAAAATCAGCTGATAGCCTTATGGGGTTTCCTTTGTATGTAACTGTTTTCTCTTGCTGTTTTTTATCACTATTTTTGCCATTTTAATTAGAATGTGTCTTGGTGTGTACCTCTTTGGGTTAATTTTGTTGGAGGATTTCTGTGCCTCCTAGATTGGGATATCTTTTTCCTTCCCCAGATTTGGGGACTGCAAAGGCAATGGCAACAAAACCCAAAATAAACAATTGGGGTTACACCCAACTAAAAAGCTTTGCACAGTGAAGGAAACCATCAACAAAATGAAAAGGTGGCCTATTGAATGGAGAAAATATTTGCAAGTCATTTATCCAATAATGTGTCAATATCTAAAATATATAAAGAAATCAATAACCAAAAAACAAACAATCTGATCAACAAATGGGCAGAGGATCTGAACAGGCATTTTTCCAAAGAAGACATACAGTTGGCCAACAGGCATATGAAGAGATGTTCAAACATTTCTAATCATCAGGGAAATGCAAATCAAAACCACAATGAGATGTATAACTTTACCCCTGTCAGAATGGCTATTATTAAAAAGACAAGAAATAAAAGTTGTTGGTGAGGGTGTGCACTATTGGTGGGAATGTAAATTGACACAGCCACTATGCAAAACAAAATGGAGGTTCCTTTAAAAATTAAAATAGAACTACGTGATCTAGAAATTCCACTAGTGGCTATCTATCTGAAAAAAATGAAAGCATGGATTTGCAAGATATATGCACCCCTATGTGTATTGCAGCATTATTACACTAGTCAAAATATAAAAATAACCTAAGTGTCCATCAGTGGATGAATGGATAAAGAAGATGTGGTGTGTGTAGACACACAGACACACACACAATAGAATACTACTCAGACATAAAAAAGAATTAAATCTTACCATTTGCCACAACATGGATATATCTTGAGGGCATTATACTTAGTGATAAAGTCAGACAGAGAAAGACAAATACTGTATGATTTCACTTATACATAGAATCTAAAAAAACCAAACCAAACCAAATAAAACCCAGACTCAGATACAGAGATTAGATTGGTGGTTGCCAGAGGTTGGTGTTTGGGGAGGGGTCAAATGGAGAAAAGGGGATTTCTAGGTATAAACTTCTGGTTATAAAATAAATTAGTCATGGGGATGTAATGTACAGCATGGGGAATATAGTGAAAAGTATTGTATTAATTTTGTGTGGTGACAGATGATAAGACTTGTGATCATTTGCAATGTTAACAAATGTTGTATACCTGAAACTAGTATAATAATGAATGACAGTTATACCTCATTAAAAAAAAAAAAGAAAGAAAAAGGATTATGAGAGACCCACGGAGGATTGTCTCCCAATAGGAGTACTTGTGATACTGGATTCTAGTCTTAACCGTTAGCAGATGACTTCAGACAATCAACTGTTCATTCTCAGTGAGTCACTCACTCATTTAATCAGAGTCAGTCATTCAACAAACTTTTAAGTGCTTGCCAATATATGGGGTACTGTGTAAGGAACCAGAGAATCAAAAAAGATGTGAAAGTTAGTCCATATCCTTGGGGCACCTGGGTGGCTCAGATGGTTAAGTGTCTGCCTTCGGCTCGGGTCATGTTCCCGGGCTCCTGGGATGGAGCCCCTGCATCGGGCTCCCTGCTTGGCTGGGAGCCTGCTTCTGCCTCTGCCTCTGCCTCTACCCCTCCCCCTGCTTGTGCTCTCTTGCTCTGTTAAATAAATAACGTAATCTTTAAAAAAAAATAAAGTTAGTCCTTATCCTTGAGGAGATTACCTATTACTGAAAGAAATAGTGTGCCTGGGTGGCTCAGTTGGTTAAGCGACTGCCTTCGGCTCAGGTCATTATCCCAGGGTCCTGGGATCGAGCCCCACATAGGGCTCCCTGCTTGGCAGGGAGCCTGCTTCTCCCTCTCCCTCTGCCTGCTACTCCGCCTGTTTGTGCTGTCTCTCTCTCTTTCAAATAAAATAAATAAAAATTCTTTTAAAAAAATGAAAGAAATAGTATTTTAAAAAGTTGTAATAATAATGATGCCATTATTAAGCATATATAATGGTGTATGTTCATCATTTTTTTTTTCTCTTGGGAACACATAAATAGTACAGCCTTCCTTTTCCATGTCATTAGGTTTGGGGACATGTGACTTAGTTCTGGTCAGTTGGATGTGGGTTTAAACCATGTAAGCTGGTGGCAGACCAGGTCTCCAAAACATCCTGAAGCCTTCTCTTTCCCAGCCATGGCATCCATGGATGGCTTCCAGATCCACATTAGAGTTGCATGAGCAAGAAGTAAACCTTTATTTTTCTCCTGTTTACTAGTGAGGAAACAGAGTCACAATGTAATGTACTAGATAATATTTCCAGTACTATGAACACACTGAGGGCAAGAATGCTGACTTATTCATTGATAGCTTTAGTACAGGAACTGGAGGAAGGAATATATTTGTCAAGTCAGGAAGGAGATTGTTATGGTAATTTGAACAGAGTCAAGGGAAATGCTCTCTGTCATTTTTTTTTTTAATGATAAGAAATGTTTGAATATGACCATAGATGAAGGAAATAAATCAATGAGGAGGGAGAGGATAAAGTTGTGGAAAGAGATCTTCAAGGGAGGGTAGAAGAATAAGGCCTGGAAGCCCTATAAGAAGGTGGAAAAAGAGCTTCTTCCCTTTATTAGGTTGTATGGGAATAAGGAGGAATAAATATTCAAGTGATGGCTTTTGGGGAGAGCTGTTGTATTTAAGGCAAGGGAGGTGGAGAAAGCATCAAGAGAAGAGATTAGGATGGAGATTCCAGGCATTGACAGAGAAAAATAGGATGTGTTGTCTCTCTATATTGTACCAAATACTTGGTTGGAGCACTCACAGATATCTCATTTAATCTACTCAGTATTCTGCAAGGTAGTTATTGATACTGCTATTATTTCATAGATGAAGTGTCTGAGACTACTAAAGATGAAGTAATTTATCAAGGTTGTACAGTGGTTAAGTGGTAGGGCCAGGTTTCAGATCTGATCCGCCTGACTCCATGCTGGTCTACACTAGAGTAATGTGATGGGAAAGACCTAAGGAACTTAATCATGTCAGCTGTCTTAGAGAATTTAAATCAAGATTCCTGTCAGTGCCCTTCATGCCACACTGCCTATGTCCAGGGATACCAATCTGTCCATCACTGGATGTGCACTCAGTACCTCCACATAGACACTGAAAGAGTTTTAACAAAGTTTGAAGATGGAACAAGTAAGCCAGTCAACTAATTGTTATAGAGAAGTCAACTCACCAGTTTTTAATAATTTCGGTTCATGATATTAAGAGATTTGAATGGTTGTTTGTTATATTTGTTCTAATAGGTTATATTTTCTAAATCCAAGCTATACATTACTTCACAGTAAATTTCAGGAATAACATTTAAGACTTTAGAATGGAATAAAATGAATATTGCTAGTGACATTTGCACCCATTCTGGGAAGCTGGAAGGATGATGATGGAAGAGGTTTGGTACAGATTTCCTGGAAGATGATTGGAACATCACAAAGAGCTCTGTTCAGCAATGGAGACTGATAATAGATTATGAAGTAAAGTAAATGAACAGGATTTAAAACATGGGCTTGGCTGATGGTCTCCTTTCTCTGCTTTGGGAACAGTCTATCTTCCTCCCACAAGGTACTGCTTGCTCATTCCAGGTTATCAACCTTGATGAGATTCAGGTTAAAGTGGCCCATCTAGTCCAACATTATGCACTCCCACAGCTGCCCAATAAAGGGACCATTTCTGCTCCCAGGAACATACTTTTACCAAAAGAGTTCTCTGGGCAGGCAACCTGACTGAAAATGGGCAAAAAAGCCTTTGTATATTTTGTGGCTTAGATACAGGATCTGCATACCAATGTAAAGCTGTCTTTGAATCCTAAGCAATCTCTTAAAGAGATTTTCCCAGGTATTTTGGGAATTGTGCAGCTTCATTATAAAGAGGCAGAGAGCTGTCGCTGTTTCAATATCTGTCTTCCTTTGTAGTCCAAGTCTTATTTTTTTCAACTTCAGTCTTCCTGGAATTTGAATTTTGATGCTTGCTTGGTTAACTTCCCATTGACTGACTGAGATAGTGTTCTAGAAATGTGCTACATGCTTCAATCTTGCCTATTCTGAACTTCACCTAGCCCTCTCAGGCTGTGTTCATTTAAAATCTCTGATTATTCAACAACACAAATATGTATCAAGAACCCACCAGGTCTCTGCTAATCTCTGCAGGGCATCCTAGACATCTGAGTTAAATAGTCCTTTTAGAATTTTTATCAATAAGCTCATAATTAGAAATTAAGTAAATCTGCTTTGAGAACTATAATTGATTAATACAATCTAATATACTTACTAGCATTCTTATAAATCTTTTAAACACTTGTAATAATTGGTAGTATTATTTATTATTAACTCTATAGTATAGACATTGGAAATGTCTGGCCTTATCCATGGCCACCAGGCCCCTACAGTCTATATTTTAGCCATGATGATCTCCTTTCAGTTCCTCAAACAGGCTGTACTTTCCCACCTCTAGTTTTTATTTCATCCGTTTTAGAGATTTCTTTCTCTGGAAAGACTTCCTTGACCTCCCATCTGTCTTTCAGATCTGATTTTTTTTGTTCCCCTAATTTTTCATAACACCCCACACTGCTTGCATCATAGACTTTATCACTGTGTATTGTGACTGTTTGATTTGTTTTCTGCCTCCCTCATGATCCATAAGCTCCATGAAAGCAGTACCCACTTCAGTTTTATTCTCTTTGTTATGTCTCCTGTCACAGCTAATAACTACCATTGGTAAGTAGTCATTAAAAATTGGGAGATCGGGTGAATGTATGAAATGACTTGTGTTTGACCTCAGGTCTCTCTAGCTGTTGATTCTGTCAATGATCGTTTCCTCATCTATAATAGTGTTGAAGATACCTTGCTGTGAGGGTTGTTGCTAGGATCAGACGAGATAGTATACGTGAAATTGCCTGCATTTCATAAAGATGTTAATTATCATGCAGTGTTCTTAATTGTATGTATATTCTATTTGCAGTGTTAATTTCTCCTGCATTTTATGTGGTTTTAAAACTTGCTTGAGATTTTTTTCAGATGCAACTGTTTTTTTCTTCCCCAAGAAAATTATAAGCAATAGAAGGTTTCATTCATTTATTTTCCTTTGTAATAGTGCCTGTCGCCCCAAGAAAGTTATAGAAAATTAAGGCAGAGATTTTGTGATTTATTAATTGGTTTCTTTTTATGATTTCCACATCAGCAAATGTTCAACCAAACTATTTTCATTCTAAGAAATTATATCTATTTAAAAATAGTTATTATTATAAATAAATAGAAAATTAGTATTTGCATTTATATCAAAATTAGATACTCTCATCCCAGATCCATTGATATTCCATCTCTGCTATGTGATCCAATAAAAAAAAATCAATAATGTAGATTACTTGATTTGAACAACATAGGGGTTTTCATGTGCAGTAATAAAATGCATTCTTTAAAAATAAATGTGGAATTTGTTTCTCAATAAGTATCTATCTATTACTATTAAAGATGTTGTGGAAAAGAGAGCATACTGAGTTAATTATAGGTTTTGGCAATGGAGTGTAGGTTGGATCAGACCAAACTTCCCACCACGAATAACTACAGAAGATAGATAAAATTCATAAAAGGAAAACCAAATCATAAACAACATCCCAGCTGTTTAAATGTAATATAGAACAAGTAGACAGAGAGCACTTGTGCAGTCAAGATTTTGGAGAGAAGGGGGGCGCCTAGGTGGCTCAGTTGGTTAAGCAACTGCCTTCGGCTCAGGTCATGATCCTGGAGTCCCGGGATCGAGTCCTGCTTCGGGCTCCCTGCTCGGCGAGGAGCCTGCTTCTCCCTCTGACCCTCCCCCCTCTCATGTACTCTCATTCTTGCTCTCTCAAATAAATAAATAAATCTTTAAAAAAAAAAAAAGATTTTGGAGAGAAGGAAAAGACATTGAAGTAAGCCTTTCAGCCCTAATGTCTTCTGTTATCAATTATTTGCCAGTTAATATTGAGGAATATAGAGGCAGGGCAGGAAATGGTGGCCTAGAGCTTGTGGCAAACTAGTTGGTCTGGGAAGATAGTCACTGGAGTTCAGTGCTATCAAGGCAACCAAGATTTGAAGAAAGGGAACTGTAGAGGAGTAAGCTCAACATTCTAGACAATCTCCTTTCAAGGAATGTACCAATTCTTAAGATGTGTATGTGAGGTGAGAGGTCAAGAAATAAGCAAAAGTACTGCTAATTGACTGAAACCTGTAAGCAGACTTTTGTTGTCATTTTTGAGGTCTCATGTGCTGAGGAGGCATCTGACTTCAGGGCTGCCCAAGAAGGAGGACTCTATTTCTTTTTTTTTTAATTATTATTATGTTATGTTAATCACCATACATTACATCATTAGTTTTTGATGTAGTGTTCTATAATTCATTGTGTATAACACCCAGTGCTCCATGCAGAACGTGCCCTCTTTAATACCCATCACCAGGCTAACCCATCCCTCCACCCCCTCCCCTCTACAACCCTGTTTGTTTCTCAGAGTCCATAGTCTGTCATAGTTCATCTCCCCTTCTGATTCCCCCCCTTCGTTCTTCCCCTCCTGCTATCTTCTTCTTCTTCTTCTTCTTTTTTTTTTTTTTAACATATAACGTATTATTTGTTTCAGAGGTACAGGTTTGTGATTCAACAGTCTTGCACAATTCACAGCACTCACTATAGCACATACCCTCCCCAATGTCTATCACCCAGCCACCCCATCCCTCCCACCACCCCCCACTCCAACCCTCAGTTTGTTTACTGAGAT
>NW_028010311.1:0-859 GCF_054177405.1 Leptonychotes weddellii | reverse complement strand
CAGGCTTCCCGCTGAGCAGGGAGCCCGATGCGGGGCTCGATCCCAGGACCCTGGGATCATGACCTGAGCCGAAGGCAGACGCTTAACGACTGAGCCACCCAGGCGCCCCGGTTCTGTTTTTTAGTTGTTGGATTATTGCTAGGCCTGAGAGAATCTCTGTGAAATAAAATATATGGAGAAGAAAGAGTGTAGACTGTCATTGTAGGTTTTCTTGTTCAGTCTTTTCGAACAAAACCCATTCCTACCCTGAATCCATTCATTCATTCACTCATTTATTTTGTTTTTAAGTAATCTTTATACCCAATGTGGAGCTCAAACTCACAACCCTGAGATGAAGGGTCCCATGCTCTACGGACTGAGCCAGCCGGGTCAGTCCTTCAATCCTACCTTGAAATTCACCAGATCAGGTGAATAATAAAGAGGTCAGATGAGACCAAAGAGTGACTTGGCAATAATTATATTATTATATATGGTAATAATCCATATTATTACTTTGAAAAGCCAACATATCACATTTTCTATGTGCAACCACTCTATGCTTATTTAATGCCCACAATAGCCCATTTTACAGATGACAGAACTGAGGCACAGAACTCACAGATGACCGAACCAAGGTCACAAGCTTTTTTTTTTTTTTAATTTTATTATGTTAGTCACCATACAATACATCATTAGTTTTTGATGTAGTGATCCACGATCCATTCTTTTTGTATAACACCCAGTGCTCCATGCAGTACGTGCCCTCCTTAATACCCATCACCGGGCTAACCAATCCCCCCTCCCCCCTCCCCTCTAAAACCCTGTTTGTTTCTCAGGTCCATAGTCTCTCATGGTTCATCTCTCCCTCTAATTCCCCCCG
>NW_028010310.1:0-859 GCF_054177405.1 Leptonychotes weddellii | reverse complement strand
TGACACAAATTGGCATTTTACCTTTTGAAAAAGAAGGAACTAGAGACCAGATAATTTGTCCTTTTTTTCTACTTTCATGTATTAGAGTTCTCTGGATAAATGGACCAATAGAGAATATATGGAGAGAGGAAGAGATTTATTTGTAAGGAATTAGCTCACCCAGTTATGGAGGCTAAGAAGTCCCACTGTGTGCTGTCTGCAAGCTGGAGACCCAGGAAAGTTGGTAGTGTAATTCAGTCTAAGTCAGAAGGCCTGAGAACTAGAGCCCTGAGGGCAGGATAAGATTGAGATCCCAGCTTAATTAGGCAGTCAGGGCTGGATTCTTCCTCCCTCCACCTTTTTGTTCTGTTCAGCCCCTCAAAGGGTTGGATGATGCCCGTCCACACTGGAGAGAGCTGCTTTCTGAGTCCACTGATTCAAATGCTAATTTCATCTGGAAACATCCTCACAGACATGCCCAGAAATAATGTTTAGTCAAGTATCTGTGTACTTCATGATCCTGTTACGTTGACACGTAAAATTAACTATCACACTCAAAAGTCAGAGGTATGAGAATACTTGAGATTCCTTGCCTGTCTCTCTCTTCCCATTTCTTCTTTTTTTTCTCCATCCCTTTCCAGGATTCACTGAATTTTATTAGAATACCAGTTTTATTCCAGGTACTGTGATAAGGAATTTGATAAATACAACATAGTCCTGGCTATTGAGAAGGATGGTCTACTGGGGAAGATGGTAATGTAAGGGAATATGTGTTGGGAAATGTGCAGGGTAATATGGTAGAGACGAGACAGTATGGTCTGGGTGCTGTGGTAAACTGTTACTTTGGTGTCCCCAGTAAGCTGTCTCTTCCAGCACTCCT
>NW_028010309.1:0-859 GCF_054177405.1 Leptonychotes weddellii | reverse complement strand
TGGGCAAATTGGACAGCCACATGCAGAAGAATGAAACTGGGCCATTTCCTTACACCACACACAAAAATAGACTCAAAATGGATGAAAGGCCTAAATGTGAGACAGGAATCCATCAAAATCCTTGAGGAGAACACAGGCAGCAACCTCTTCGACCTCAGCTGCAGCAACTTCTTCCTAGAAACATCGCCAAAGGCAAGGGAAACAAGGGCAAAAATGAACTGTTGGGACTTCATCAAGATAAAAAGTTTTTGCACAGCAAAGAAAACAATCAACAAAACCAAAAGACAACTGACAGAATGGGAGAAGATCTTTGCAAATGACATATCAGATAAAGGGCTAGTATCCAAAATCTATAAAGAACTTATCAAATTCAACACCCAAAGAACAAAGAATCCAATCAAGAAATGGGCAGAAGACACGAACAGACATTTCTGCAAAGAAGACATCCAAATGGCCAGCAGACACATGAAAAAGTATTCAACATCACTCGGCATCAGGGAAATCCAAATCAAAACTTCAATGAGATACCACTTCACACCAGTCAGAATGGCTAAAATTAACAAGTCAGGAAATGACAGATGTTGGCGAGGATGAGGAGAAAGGGGAACCCTCCTACACTTTTGGTGGGAAGGCAAGCTGATGCAGCCACTCTGGAAAAGAGTATGGAGGTTCCTCAAAAAGTTGAAAATAGAGCTACCCTATGACCCAGCAATTGCACTACTGGGTATTTACCCCAAAGATACAAATGTAGTGACCTGAAGGGGTACATGCACCCCAATGTTTATAGCAGCAATGTCCACAATAGCCAAACTATGGAAAGAGCCAAGATGTCCATCAACAGATGAATGGATAAAGAAGA
>NW_028010308.1:0-859 GCF_054177405.1 Leptonychotes weddellii | reverse complement strand
TAGTGAAACAAAAGCAAAAATGAACTTTTGGGACTTCATCAAGATAAAAAGCTTCTGCACAGCAAAGGAAACAGTCAACCAACCAAAGAGGCAACCCACAGAATGGGAAGATATTTGCAAATGACACTACAGATAAAGGGCTGGTATCCAAGATCTATAAAGAATTTCTCAAACTCAACAGCCAAAAAACAAATAATCAAGTCAAAAAATGAGAAGACATGAAAAGGCACTTCTCTGAAGAAGACATACAAATGGCTAACAGATACATGAAAAAATGTTCATCATCATTAGCCCTCAGGGAAATTCAAATCAAAACCACATTGAGATACCACCTTACACCAGTTAGAATGGCCAAAATGGACAGGGAAAGAAACAAATGTTGGAGAGGTTGTGGAGAAAGGGGAACCCTTTTACACTGTTGGTGGGAATGCAAGTTGGTACAGCCACTTTGGAAAACAGTGTGGAGGTTCCTCAAAAATTTAAAAATAGAGCTACCCTATGACCCAGCAATTGCACTACTGGGTATTTACCCCAAAGACACAGATGTAGTGAAAAGAGGGGCAATATGCCCCCCAATGTTCATAGCAGCAATGTCCGCAGTAGCCAAACTGTGGAAAGAACTGAGATGCCCTTCAACAGATGAATGGATAAAGAAGATGGGGTCCATATATACAATGGAATATTACTCAGCCATCAGAAAGCATGAATACCCAACTTTTACATCAACATGGATGGGACTGGAGGAGATTATGCTAAGTGAAATAAGTCAAGCAGAGAAAGTCAATTATCATATGGTTTCACTTATTTGTGGAACATAAGGAATAGCATGGAGGACATTAGGAGAAGGAAGGGAAAAATG
>NW_028010307.1:0-860 GCF_054177405.1 Leptonychotes weddellii | reverse complement strand
AGAAAGTAGTTTATACTCTCACTCCCTACAATCTAATTTTCACACCCACCTGTGTGGAAAATGCCCACTCTAAGGAAAGTGACAAGTAACTTTTTGCTATAACATATAATTTTAAGCATTTTGATTGATTCTTCTGTAGCAGGAACATTTCACAATTTCCTTTACTGGGAAGCTCTTTCCTCCCTTCATTCTAAAAAAACCCTTTTCCTCTGTACACTTTTTCTCAGTATTCTTAACTCTTTTTTTCCACTTCCATTCCATAAATACTGGCATTCCTCAAGGTCTGACCATGTTGCTCTTCCCTTCTCATTCTATGCAACCAAATAACTGACTATGTGCTGATGACACTCAAATCTATTCCCTTTGGTCTAAATCTCACACCTAGGTTCCAGATTCAAATGTCCAGTTAAAATTTACCAGCTCCAATTTGGTGTTCACGGACATCTCATAATCAGCATGCCAAAAACAGTTTCATCGTTCTGTCTCCCAGACATAAACATTTTCTTTAACTGCCTGCTACAGTATAGGACACCAGCATTTTGTGCAGCTACTCAAACAGGCCGGCCTCTGGCCTCCCTGTGCCTACTCCCAGGGGTCTAGACTTTCCCATGAATATCTTGTGCTCAGGAAAGCTCTTCCTCAGGTCCTCTCAGTGCCTAGAGGGACCACTTTTCCTCCTTTCAAATTCCCAGAATCTAGCTTCTGTTTGTTTATTCTGGTCAGTTCAAGGCACCCTGTGGAGATGAATGATGAAATATGGATTGTATAATGTCAAGGATTCCATAAATGTGTTAGATGCTCTGATATTTGCATTTGAAACTGGCATTGTACAACATAAAGATAAAGCTTATGCTAATAAC
>NW_028010306.1:0-860 GCF_054177405.1 Leptonychotes weddellii | reverse complement strand
ATTATTTGGGTTTTTTTCTTGTTGGTTTGTGGGTTTTTTATATTTATAGATACAGATGTGTTTTCAATCACATGTGTTGCAAATAACTTTTTCTGGTATATAGGTTCTCTTTCCTCTTTCTTCAGTGTGACTTATGATGAACAGAAATTCTAAGTTCTACTGTAATAAAATTGATTTCTATCTTGGTTAGTAATTTTTGCCTTTTTTAAGAGATATTTCTCTACCCCAAGGTCTAAAATATATTCTCCCACATTTTCTCTTAACAGTTTCAAAGATTGACTTTCATATTTAAGTCTTTAATCAATCTGGAATTAATTTTTGTGCTCTTGGTACAGTGGAGATTAATGTCTTTTTTTTTTTTTTTTTTTAGTGTGGAGAATCAATTGTCCCAGAACCATTATGGAATAGTCTCTCCTTTCTTCCAGTTGATCTGCAGGGCTCTTGTGTGCTATATATTCGTCAATCTGTTTCAGGACTCTGTCTTGTTTCATTGGACAATTTGTCTATTCTGGCACCAATACCGCAGAGTGTTAATCACCATAATTTTATATTAAAACTTGGCATCTACTAAGGCAAATCCTTCCACCTTCTTTTTCTCCTTTAGTATTTTGGCTATTCTTAACCCTTGTAATTTCCATATAAGTTATAAAATCAGTCTGTTATATCCCACTCAAAATATTTTGGGATTTGTGTTTAGACTACATTGTAAATCAATTTGAGAAGAACTGATATCTTTTATAAGTACTGAGGATTTCTTTTTATGATCATTGAACACTAATGTCTTTCAATCAAGTTTTATAATCTTCTCCACAGTGTTTTTACATATATTTGGCTAGATTTATATCTAAATATCTTTTTTT
>NW_028010305.1:0-860 GCF_054177405.1 Leptonychotes weddellii | reverse complement strand
GCTCTTACCCGCGGCACCAAAGCCAGGGAAGGGGTGAGGGGAGCCACATCAAGACTTTCTCTACCAAATCCGGGACTTTGGGCTGTGAGGCCCCCCGTGATGATGATGGGAAGAAAAGCTGTGGACCAGGAGAAAACCTTGGCCAACGACATAACTGAAAAAAGTCCTATCTCAGAGCCGTCCATTCTCTTAACGTTCTTTGATGGTTACTCAGCGCTCACGGCGCGGCTCTCTGACTCAGGATCTCAGTCTGGACGACGCAGAGGCGATAGGATGCTTAACTCCCATGCCCATCTCTACACTCTCCATCCTTCTTCCCCCCGGTGGGCTGTCATCCAGAGGTGGGGGGGGCCGTGGACTTCAGAAAGGACCCCCTCCCCCGCGCTGGCCGGCCCTGCCCCCATGCACAGTGCCACCAGCCCCCGCTGGGTTGCATCCCCCTGTCCTAGGGCAGGTCTCCAAACATGTGGCACCCGAGGTCAGGAGCCCAGTGAGGGCTGCTTCATCCTGGCCAGGAGGGGAAGGCATGCCATCTTCTGAGGAATCGAGGAATCAGTGAAGGCAGAGAGAAGGAAGATGTAGGAGTCTTGAGAAGGACGGTGCGGTCCGATGTGGAACACCAGGTACCCGGCCTCTGCCACTTCACTCCTCCCCGTCCTCCACAGAGGGCAGAGCAGCCACTCGTGCTCCCAGTCAGTCCTGGTGGATGCTATGGTTTGAAGCTGCATGCGTCCCTCAGTTCTGCAAATTAAAATATGTAATTGTCATGTGGGCTCTGGGTATGAGAGCTGTGGTTTGGGAAGATGCATACCACCTCACAGGTTCTATATGGCAGGCTCCTTGTGATAATCCCAAACTAC
>NW_028010304.1:0-860 GCF_054177405.1 Leptonychotes weddellii | reverse complement strand
GTGGGGCAGAGGAAAAGGGCGTACTCCTGGGGGATGGGATCATCCAGAGAAGGGTCATCACGATGACAACGCAGCCTGCAAGAGAACAGGCTGATTTCACCCATGCCACGATGGCAGGACACTTTCCCCGCGTGGGGAGGGCAGCACCCCAGCACCAGAGGTGTCCACACTGCACAAATTCACTGCCAGCCCCCCGCAGCAAGGCTGGTGTGGCCGCGGCATGGCGCCGGGCCCCCCCACCCCAGGCTCTGCCCCACATGAGTCTGATTCCCGGGCCAAAGACCAAGACAGTGAGAGAAGGTGGCCTGGTCTTCAAACGGTCTTTGGGGGCCAGAAAATTTGTAGAAAACATTCACATTTCGTTCTATCCGACTTCAAATTGAGCATAAAAGTCAAAACTAAAAAAGAAAAACAAAAAAACAAACCTGGACAAAATGTAGGTGGCTATTCTATATTTTCTTTGTATTCAGAAGGTTATTTTAAGGACAAGGAGAGGTGACATATAACCCCAAATTCAAGTTCATACTCACTGATGACAGAAACAAGAATTAAGACAACCCCAAGGCATCATTTTCTCATCTGTCAAATTAACACAAAGCTTTTGAAAGGAAGAAGGTTACGCTCCATGTGTCAAAGGTGCAGTGGATCTGTGCAACTTCTGTATAAAAGGAAATTGTCAGGATGCGCCAAGAGCCTTCGAATACCCATCCCATCTGAACTGACAATTCTACTTCCAGAACTTTCTCCAAAGGAGAAAGCAAGTAACACTGAACGCGTGAGGTATTTCATGGCAGGTGATTTCTAACAGGAAAGACATAAAGATAAGATAAGTGACAGTAAGTTTATTGATCATGCATTCA
>NW_028010303.1:0-860 GCF_054177405.1 Leptonychotes weddellii | reverse complement strand
CATCCTAAATGTCTATAAATAAGAATATGTATAACTATATATTGGCTTATTCATCCAATAGAATACAATACTACAGTAAAGACAAATGAACTAGAGGAAATATGGGAAAAGCTCACAAACATAATGTTGAACAAAAAAGCAAGCAGACATGTACAATATGATAACAGTCATATAAAATTTAAAGACATGTTGAACCACACCATATTGTTTAGGAATACATACATACATAGTAAAAGCCTAAAGATAGGCATAGGAATGATAAGTAAGAAATTCAAGATAGTACTGGTAGTTAATTACCTCTGGGGAGCAGGTGAGGTTATAAAGAAGAGAATGTCATTGGGAAAGATACAAAGAAGTTTCAACTGTATCTATAACGTTATATTTCTTTTTTTTAGATTTTATTTTTAAGTAACCTCTACACCCAACGTGAGGCTCGAACTCACGATCCTGAGATCAAGAGTCACACGCTCTACCCACTGAGCCATTCAGGTGCCCCCATAATGTTATATTTCTTAAGCTGGGTGATGTTAACATGAGTGTTTTTTTATATTATTCTCCATGTGCTACTTGTATGTCTGATATTTAATTTAAAAAATCAGTAGATATTTAAGAATCTTGCCATGAAAAAGAAAAAGAGATGATGGGGCTGGAGGAAGAACTTACCTAATGTCAGGACTCTAACTTCTATGTATCCTCATCTTTGGGTCTCCTTGCCCCAGCTTCGCTCTCTGGCCCACAGAACTTGTTCTGTGACATTAGAGAAATACAGTAGTAAAAAGATTCCATGCTTAAGGAAGTTTAAAAAGCGCTGGGTTAAACAAAGTTAAATAGAGTTCTTTTCTGCAAAACTTGCCAGAGTA
>NW_028010302.1:0-860 GCF_054177405.1 Leptonychotes weddellii | reverse complement strand
TGTGCAGCCGGACACACCTGTGCTGGTCTTCAGGAGCAGCCACAGCCCGGAGAGGTCCTGCGACAGCAGGGAGATGAGGCTTAAGGTCATGCTGTCACCACCAACGTGCCCGCATCAGGAGGCGGCGGCCTGCCTCCCGGAACGCCCGTCCTGGGCGCACAAAGGAAGGCGGCAGGGCTCCATTCCTGGGTGGTCCGCCGGCCGGCCCCCGGGACCTCAGTGCTAGAGCCTGGGCTCCGCTCCCTAGATGTGACTGCCAGGAGCTGCCCGGCCCCCGCGGGGAGGCTCCCGCGGTCCCAGTTCCATCCCCGCCGCCCGTCAGCACCCTCCCTGCGGGGCCCCCAGCCTGCGGGGGCGGGGCAGGGTCTGCACCTCCTGGCCCAGGGGCTCCAGTCTGTCCCGTCCGTCAGTCTGTGCTCCTCCAAGAGCTGTGTGCGTGCACGGCTGTTCACGCGTGTGAACAGGTCCAGAGCAGCTGGGGCCTCAGACGCCCCCAAGGGCTAAGAACGGGAAATGTAAGGGGGAGGGGGACCCCTGAGGAGCTCGTTAAAATGCAGGTTTGGTTTGGGCTGGGGATGGCGCTAACGAGCTCCCAGGTGACCAGGCCACTAGTGGAGGACCAGGTCCTGGGCGGGAAGAGCCCGAGGGGCTGGAATGGAGCCGGAGCCCACGCCCCACCGTCCTGAGGGGACCAGGCTCTGGGCAGAAGCCTTCACGGGCGCCGGCAGGTTTGCCCCACGGTTGGAATATAACGTCACAGACTCGCGTGTGTTCCCACCGGCCTGGGCCTCAGGGGGCCACGGGGTCACCACGTCATGCTGGGGGGTACACTTTCACTGCAGGGGCAGCCGCCCCGCCCC